>NC_133529.1:73691587-73774684 GCF_048544455.1 Silene latifolia | reverse complement strand
AGAGATTATACACCCTCAGACTTACATGTTTGACGAAGCGAGATGAACTAAGTTATCGATTAGTGATGCTCGACTCGAATGTAACGAAAGTGCCCTCGTAAGAGGAAAACGATTAAGATTAATTAAGTTGATTGATGTGGAGTTGGTCAAATTGGTCGGTCATGCAAACGAGGCTGGTACTCAGAAGGATCCGAGCTTACGTGGTCGAATGTTCAAGCACGTAGACGCCAAAAAGTAAGAATGTGGGCTTAGAATGCAAAGGGAGAAGAGAAGGGCGGACACTCGCGTGAGAAATATGAGGAGCGAAGGCTCCTATTTATACTAATCACGTGAAGGAATAGGGTTTTCGGAGAGACTTTGGAAGTTAATCTCGAAAATATATGAAAAAGATACGAAAAATACGCAGAAAAGGACCTGGGAAAAGGCGCAGCAGTCACTGCGTCTCTTGGAAGAGGCACAACACCTGCTGCGTCTGTTCCCAAGTGGTTTCCTCCTGCGGAAGAAAGATTTCCGTGCTTAAGTTATGGAATAACGGATTAATTTGGTTTTCCTTAATATTTGTATGAATATTACGGGAAATTGTTTACCAAAGATTAAAAGATTGTGAAATATTTATAAAATATGGCATAGAAATATCCGGAATATTCCAGAACATTCTGACTCGGGATTTAACGGTTATCAGAAAATGAAGACGGTTTTAGGCCCGAACTCCAAATGTACTCTAATTACTGTTAAAATGACCGTATCGGCGCGTAGATGACAACTAAGAGGTAGACATCAGTGTTTGAGCAATCACTTGATGATAAACTTACGAACTGTCACAAATCGTTCCGCGTACCAAACATGCGACCCAATCATCACCGGGTGGTTTGCGGGAGGTGCAGAAATGAGGTATCTACAACAATTGATAACGAAAGAAAACAGTCGAATTATCAAAAGACGAAGGAAGAAGAAAGGAAGCAGGAACTGCGGCAGCCTCACGAAGAGGCGCAGCAGGTGCTGCGTCCCTTCAAAGAGGCGCAGCAGTTGCTGCGTCCTTTCTTGACGTCTGTCTCCTGATAATCCATAAAAAGGGTTTTAAACATGGTTTTACAAATCGGTTTTAGAAGTACTTTCGACATAAATCTTACATGATGATTACAAAAAGTAAATAACAATAAATAAAGAATGATTTACACCCTTAGACTTACATGTTTGACGAAACGAGATGAACTAAGTTTATGTTTTAGTGATGCTCGACTCAAATGTAACGAAAGTGCCCTCGTAAGAGGAAAACGGTTAAGATTAATTAAGTTGATTATGGCGGAGTTGGTCAAATTGGTCGGTCATGCAAAACGAGGCTGGTACTCAGAAAGATCTGAGCTTACGTGGTCGAAAGTTCAAGCACGTAGACGCCAAAAAGTAAGAACGTGGTCTAGAATGCAAAGGGAGAAGAGAAGGGCGGACACTCGCGTGAGAAATATGAGGAGCGAAGACTCCTATTTATACTAATCACGTGAAGGAATTATGGTTTTCGGAGAGACTTTGGAAGTGAATCTCGAAAAGATATGAAAAGATACGAAAAAATACGCAGAAAAGGACTTGGGAAGAGGCGCAGCATGCACTGCGTCCCTTGGAAGAGGCGCAGCACCTGCTGCATCTGTTCCCAAGTGGTTTCCTCCTGCGGAAGAAAGATTTCCGTGTTTAATTTATGGAATAACGGAATAATCTTATTTTCCTCAATATTTTGTGTGAATATTACGGGAAATTCTTTACCAAAGATTAAAAGATTGTGAAATATGGAATAGAAATATCCGGAACATTCCAGAACATTCTGACTCGGGATTTAGCGGTTATCAGAAAATGAAGACGATTTTAGGCCCGGACTCCAAATGTACTCTAATTACTGTCAAAACGACCATATCGGCGCATAGATGATAATTAAGAGGTAGACATAAATGTTTAAGCAATCACTTGACAATAAACTTACGAACTGTCACAAATCGTTCCGCGTACCAAACATGCGGCCCAATCATCACCGGGTGGTTTGCGGGAGGTGCAGAAATAAGGTATCTACAGAGCCCCACTTTGACTGAGGCTTGGACAAGGCGAAAGTCAGAGTATAGCCATCAGGTCAATCGAAGATTACAACCTGACGACTATAGCGACGCGAGGCGGCTCAAGGGGTCTGAACCAAAGACCTATCGTCGGGAATATTTTAGAGTCTGTCGACTATCGGGGAGGATCGTTTAAAGTCCATTAGACTACGTAAGGAGGCTCGCCAGCCATAAGAAAAGACCATACCTGAGATTCCTTGAGATGCTTCCGGAGGTGCATAAGAGCTAAGGTTAAGCGTAGGAGCTAAAGGTAAGCATAGGAGCTAAGGGTAAGCATAGGAGCTAAGGGTAAGCATAGGAGCTAAGGGTAAGACCTAAAAGATAAGTAAGGATTGTGCTAGGGTGTGGGACCCTAAAGGAAAGCATCGACGGGGAGGAGGTCAAATATAATTTCGACCTAAGGGGTAACTAAGGCTCGAGTGTAAGAACTCTGCCGGTCTGGGAACTTCTGGAGAACGACACCTTCATCGCACTCCGTGGGGAAACAAGAAATATCATGAGTAGCAGGACACGGGCGGGAACTGGTGGGAGAAATCTGCTTGGGTCGTCTTCAAACAAACTTCAGAAGAACTTAAGAAGGACTATTGTATGTCGTGAACTCTCGTTGGGGAAAACCTTATCGGGAACTTATCTCCATGTCTCGAGAGGGATTGTCTATCCGCTTACTCTCACTGGGGGAATATAATGAAGGCGTGTCGAAACACCTGTCAGAGAATACTTGCTCGTTGTGACAAGTAAGGTCTTGGAATAAATAAATAATGCACGATAGTTTGAAGTTGGCTTAGAAATGCGGGTCTGAGCGAAGAATAATCGTCAAACGGACCAGAAAAGATAAAATGGCATCGGGGAAGAGGCGCAACAAAGATGGGCCCACAAATAACGAACTCATAACGAATTTTTGAAAATTCGTATGAAGGGAAGTTGAGGAAGAGGCGCAGCAAGAGCTGCGTCTCTTGGAAGAGGCGCAGCACCTGCTGCGTCTATTCCTGAGGGTGGCTTTCCTGCGTAAAAGCGCGATGAAACAAGGGTTTCATTTCATTACTTCGAAACACAAATCATCAATTTCTCTCTCAAATCTCAACCATTTCCGTCAAAATTTGATCCAAAAGCTTGAATTTTCCATGACTAATCGAGGTATGTATATCATTCTTGCATTAATCTTCTATAATGGACGAATTGAATAGACAAAATTTAGGGTTTTCAACCCTAAAATGTCGAAAATTTGGGGCTTTTCCCCCAAATGATCTTGCCTTGAAAAATTAACCTTATAAATGGCTAATTGGTAGTATAAGGATCATAACCATGTATTTGTTTTGAATTTTCGTTGAGTTTTGGCCATTTGAGTGAAATTGTGACGGTTTCACAACTAAACCGTAAATTGCTTTGAACATAGCCTCAGGATTGCCCATTTGCGATGAAACTTGATATTTGGAATCCTTGGATGATGGGTAAACTTCCTACCATCTCGGAATTTTGGTTTGTGACGGCTTTTTCAGGACACTTTTCTAGGGCATAATTGCCGTTATAACGAAATGCTGTCGAAATTTCGACTCGAACCCATGACTAGGCTTCAACTTAGGCTTGACTTAACCCAAATTACCACATTAGTGATTGGTTTTGTGGGAATACGGCCAAAGATGGCGAAAAAAGAGCGATTTTGGGGCTTCTAAAACTCGAAAATCCCCTGATCAAGGTTCGTCGTCACTTGACGCGGCCTAAAATTACTTTAACGTTGCAGGTGACGAGGCTTCTACTTCTGGGAGAGCTCCCATGGACATAGACACATCCGTTGACGCTTCTCGTGCTCTCGAGGATGCAGTTGCTGAGGACGAGGTCCTCGAGGAGGAGGATCCGAGGCGGGCCAACATTGGGCGAGGTGGTCGTCAACTGAGAGGAGCACCTGCGTGGGCTGAGACCTGGGACAACAGGCACTTGCTTTGGGCTGCGGAGGGTCACCTATCTTAGAGGACGGTGAAGAGCTTCGTAATCTTGAATTCATCACTCATCACTCATCTTCTTTCATTTCATTTATTCATATCTTTTCCAATTTCATTCAAACTAAAGATAGCTTTTGTTTCAAATCACAATAGGAGGCCGGGAACATCAGATCGTTCTCGGGCTACACGATGGCGATGGTGTGCTACGAGAGGTTGTCGGCGGAGGAGCGAGCCATGATTGAGCGGGGAGCATTTGGCGCCCTGGTGCAGGCTTGAAGGGATATCGCGAAGAGGAAGTTGCGGGCTAACCTTAGCCTGGTCCGCGCTTTCTTGGACCGATTTTGGGACACGACTTCTACTTTTCACATGCCTTTTGGTGAGGTGGGAGTTACGTTGGAGGACTACGGCATGATCTCTGGTCTGTCGTGTGGGACCGAGGCGGTAGAGTGGTCGGAGACTGCCATGAGGGTGGACTCGGCCGAGGCTAGGAGGTTGATCGGCTGGAACTTGGCGCCGAAGGCTGCTGCAGTGGCTGGTTTGGTGCCTAGTTCCGAGACTACTTTGCGGGGAAGACCCCGACGCGGGTGGTGATTGACGGGAGGGAGACGGCTCCACCTCCCTGTACAGCTGAGCAAAGGGCCCGCTTGTGGCTTTGGTGGTTTCTGTCTTCGATCTACCTCGGAGACAAGGGAGAGAGGCTGTCGACGAAGCTTCTTCCCTTCCTTTCTGACCTGAGCTCCCTAGGACGTTGGGACTGGGTCACTGCTGGTTTTGAGGTCCTCATCCGCTTCATGAGGGCCATGGTTCGTCCGGAGTAGATGGAGAAAGGGACTTCTCCTGGTGCTGTCGGCCCTAGACTACTGTTGGAGGTATGATCCTTCATCACTTGTTTTCTTTATATCGAATTACGAAAGATCGTTATTGACTATCTTGCTTCACAGGCGTGGGTGTACTCCTACTTTCCGAGCTTCTCGCCCAAGAGGACGGAGCCGCTGGAGAAGGCATATCCCGTTGTGAGGGATTGGGTGATGTGTCGCACGAGGAGCAAGCGTTCCTCTCATGGTGTCTACCGGCGGGACGTGAACGCTCTTCAGCTGGACAGCGTGAGCATCTCACTTATATTCGTTTTGCTTCTTTATTACTTTTTAACCGATCATAAGAATGATTTCTTACTTGTCTTTTCCCAGTGGATGCCCAGGCCTTGGGCGGAGTACGCTGACGCTCCTCCTTTCGTGGCTGAGGTCCTTCGACCTAGGAGCTCGAGCCGTTTGCTGCTGAGGGCGTCGATGGGTCTTGTGTGGTATTTGGGCGAGCGCTTGGCTCGTTAGTGCTCTCGGGATGTCTTGACGGTTCCCATCGATCCTCCTAGGACGATGTTCAGGGAGCCTTCTGAGGCTGAGATGGAGGCTGACTTGGCAGGCGTTGGCGGTGACGCCCTTCTGCTTCCTGGTGAGGACTACTCGGCGTTCCTCTACGGGAGGTTGGCGTACTGGCCGGTTGTGGTGAGCATTTACTCTCCTTATGACCATTTCGAAAGCATGATGAATGATCATCGATTTAATGGCAATCCTTTATCTTTGCAGGAGGTTGAGGCGGCGGGCATCGAGCCCCCAGAGTACCCCGAGACCATCGAGTACACTGACGCGACCGGGAGGACGACGATCTCCGAGTTGTGTGACTTTGACGTGGCTGTGACGGATGCTGGCTTGGACGAGTGGTAGCATCTGATTCGGAGGGTGAGCCTCTAATTTGTATGATTTTTGTGTAAGAACACATTTTATTGAACTTATCCAATTATTGAGAACTTCTTATTTGAAAATGCAGGTTGCGCCGTCTCGATTTGTGGCGTTATAGAGGGTAGCCAACCGAGTGCGAGCTCTCGCTGCATCGAGGCACTTGTCGGCGGTCGAGGTCGTCAGGTATGAACCTTTCGTCTATTTCATTTTTGAACTTTCTAACCTTTCTTATGATTGCTTGAAATGATTGACACGAGCCAATTGTTGTGCTTGCAGAGGGAGCGCGAGCTGGAGCGAGAGCTGACTCAGTCTCGGGAGGAGACAGCTCGTTTGCTGAGGGAGCTCGAGGTTCGTGACGCCGAGGTTGCTGCTCTCGAGGCGAGAGCTACGGAGTTAGGCGGCGACTGGCAGTAGTTTTTTGTTGTTGTTTGTTTTGTTTGGACCTATATTTTGGACATTTTGCATTTTGCTTGGGGCTCAAGTCCCAAGTTTGTTGTACATATCCCTCTTTTGGTTGTATATACGATGGCATGAGTGCTTTGCTGCTGGGTTGCGTTATTTGTACCTGCAGGTTAGCTTTGAACAAGTTTGGTAGATGACGGTTTACGCCGTCATGCTGCCGAAATTTACATAGAAATTCACGTTAAACATACATTTGTATATATGGCCTGAATTAGCGCAAAACAAATGACTCAAAAGTGCAAAAATGCAAAAAATTTGCCGGAAATGACCGGACGGTAGGGACGGTTACCCCCCAAAAAATGAAAAAAATAGAAACCTATAAGTTAGAAATGTAACGTAGGACGGGAGTGGAATGATTCCCCAAAAGAGAAAAAAATATATATAAGTTTGAAATAAATTACATTAAATTGGAGAAATGATTCCCCAAAAAAGAAAAATAGAAAGAAATGTATAAGTGTGCAAAAATGACGAAAATGCTGATATTGCCTTGAAATGCGTGCCCGTAGAATTTGGAAACACGAACTATGGTAACTTTGACGTATTTACCAAAATAATAACCTGTAGGAATAGAAAATTATTCGCTATGGAATTTAGGAAAGATCCAACGCGTAAAATCACAGAGACATTGCTGAGGAAGAGGCGCAGCAGGAGCTGCGTCCCTTTGAAGAGGCGCAAAGGCCCAGTCTTTGCGCTGTTTCCGGCGTATCCGTCCTAGCGGATTTTAGGAAACAGATTTTAGTATAAATAGAAACGTCGATAGACGTTTTATTCACACAATTCTTCCGTCTCTACCTTCGTCTTATTACATAAAATTCTCAAAACAATCCTCCATCATGAATACTCTTGAAATTCGTCTAAAAGAGTGGACCAATGAGTTCTCTAGTGTGGAGAAGTATGACATGGGTGCTTATAATCTTGGATCATTGTTGAGTTTAAAGCTTATCAAAGTACTCGAACGATTCCTAGATGCTTGTCTTGATTATTGAGACCCGAATTATCACGTTTTTGCCTTCCCTGGAGGTGACATTTGCCCATTTCCTAAGGAAATTGCTGTGATCGGTGGGACCCAGAACACTTGCCTGCTATTCCTTCTACTTCACAAGGGTATAAGAGCAAATTTAGAGACTTGCTTGGGTTGACAAGAATTGAGGTGGACCGTCTAGTGACCTCGAAAGGAGTGCGAATGTTGGACTTTATTGACCGATTTATTAACAAGGCCGACCCCACCATCTCATATGTTTCTAGGCGAAGGGCGTTCGGATTTTGCGTGCTACATGTATATGTCCTTCAAGGGCACGTTGACGAGGATTTGAGAGGTGATCCCCGTTTCTTGAGCCTAGTTGAGCAAATGGAACTGCGCAGGAGTCCAGCCTGTTTATGTTTAGAAGAGATCCTATTGGGTTTGGATAACAGGAAAGCCAATCATGACCTACCTTATTTAGAAAGTCCCATTATTTTACAGGTAAAATAATGAAGAATTTCTTCTCTTGTCCTTTTTTTTCGTTTTCTCTTCTTTTTTTTCGTTTTTTTCTTTTTTTGACACCTGCTTTTTGGTAAGTTTGGCTTATGGAGCGTCTTTGATTGATCGAGCCCCCAGTTAATGTTCCTGTCTATCATGCTCGCTCAATTGCTATGAGGACTAGGCTCTACATGGTGGACTTCACTCGAGTCTGCAATTATTGGGAAAATAAATTGAAGAGCAATGATGGTCCCTTGATTAGATGGATCGTACCATGGTGGCATCTCAAATATGTCACTGGAGTATCTTCCTTGGATCCTACCCGATCTGTGCGCATTCCTGGTTTGGAATTCATGGTATGCATCTTCCCAGAGAGGTTGATGAGACAGTTTGGACTAAAGCAGACAATCCCGAAGCTTGACACCGTCCCGCAGACTGCTGTGGCGCTTACTACTGAGGGTCGAAGGGAGTGGGCCATTAAATGGGCTCAAAGAAATATATGGTTCTTGAACTCTTCTGTTAGTGCTTTATGGGTGTCGGACTCCTATCTGCGGTGGAGGAAAGCTACTACTCCGGAGGAGCGTGAGAGATTGAGGAAGCGCGAGCCTGTTGACTACAAGGTGCGCGAGGTGGAAAAGGAGAAAGAGAAGCATCTGACTGAGAGAGAGGAAGAAGCCGGGTTTCGAGTTGTTCATCCTTCGAAGAAACCGAAGACCTCTTCTGCCGTGGACAAAATGATCGGCAAGAATGGGAAGGTTAGACCACGAGAAAGACCGTTGGTGATTAGGTCCGAAGTGGCGCAAGAGCGTCCGGCTCGAGGTCGTGACAAGAAATATGACAAAAATGACAAGGGCAAAGGGAAAATGGAGGAATAGCCCAAGTCTTTATTATTATTTATTATTATTATTGTAATAAGAAGGTGGAGTTTTTAGAATCCTAGCCTATTTTATTTTTTTGTTTTTTGCATTGTTATTATGTAACGTACTATTATTATTATTAGAAAATGAATGAAATAAAGGAGGTTAATTGGTTATGAAACCGTTGTGATTTTCTATTTATTATTCTTGTCGAATTCCAAATACAAATGCAAATGACCTTCTATTTATATTTTGAAATTAATGGGTTGTATCCTGCGAAGGATTGTCTACGTATTCATTAAAAAATGAAATCAAACCCTTGCGCGTAGTTCGAGTAAATGTAAAAGAATAATTGTTCTAAGCAAGAGCTTGTAATGAACTTAGAAAATAAGCATGAGCTTTTTACTTACTCTTAAGGTGCAATTTAGTTTATTTGATGATATGAGGATGACAAATTGTCAAAATGCAAGAGCATGGTGACATTAGCTTATTTCAGCTTGACCAGGGGCCGTTTATTTAGTGCCATAAGAGCGACAAGTGAGGTTAGGCGAGGCGTGTTTTTGTTCCTATTCTAGGCATAATACTGCTTTAGTTGGTCAAGGTTCGTCGGGTTGGCAAATTCATTCCCATCTAGGTCTGTCGCACCCCCTGGAAGTATGGACTTGACTAGAAATGGCCCAGCCCAATTAGGTTTGAATTTTCCTCGTGGGTCGACAGGTAGAAGAGCTCTAATCGACTTGAGTACTAAGTCTCCTTCCTTGATGTTCCTTAGCTTGACCCTTTTGTTGAAGGCTCGTTTGATACGTGCTTGATGTGTTTGTACATTATGTAATGCGCGTAGCCTACGTTCATCCAGGAGGATGAGTTCTTCATATCTGTCCCTCTTCCAATCGGCTTATGGGATTTGACTTTCGAGTAAGATACGCAATGATGGTATTTCTAACTCGACTGGATGTACAGCTTCCATGCCGTAGGTCAAATAGAAAGGGGTGGCCCCAGTGGGCGTCCTAACAGATGTACGATATCCCCACAAAGCAAAGGGTATCTTGTTTGGCCAATCTTGATAGTTGTCAATCATTTTCTTGAGAATTGTGACAACGTTCTTGTTTGCCGCCTCTACCGCGCCATTAGTGTGTGGTCTATATGGCGAAGAGTGGTGATGCCTAATTTTGTACTTGGCTAGCAATTGCTCAGTCTCAGCTTAGAAATGTGATCCAGTATCACTAATGATCTCATGTGGGCAACCGTATCGACAGATGATGTTGTTTTGTATGAACTTTGCTACATTTTTAGCCGTGAGACTAGTGTAGGAAGCCGCTTCTACCCATTTGGTGAAATAGTCAATTGCCACTAGGATGAAACAGTGACCTCCTGTTCCGGATGGAGTTATCTTCCCGATTATATCAATTCCCAGTGCGAAAATGGCCAAGGAGATGTCATCGTATAGAGCAATGAAGGAGGGACATGTTGTACATTCCCGAAGATTTGGCAGTTGTGGCAATGTCTTACGTATTTGATGCAATCGGATTCCATTGTGGTCCAATAATACCCCAAACGTGTGATTTTATTTGCCATCATGGGCCCACTCATGTGAGGACAGCATTCTCCATTATGGACTTCTTCCATCACTTTCCGCGCCTGTGAATGATCAAGGCAACGTAGGATTACACCAAGAGGTGTTCTTTTGTATAACTCTCCTTGCATGAGAACGTATTGGGAAGCTAGTAGGCGTATAGCACGTTGTCCCCTTTTGTCCATATCTGGTGGATAGGTACCATTGAGCTTGAAGTTTAGGATTGCTTGGAATGGTGGATAGGTACTGTTGTCCCCTTTTGTCCATATTAAATCACCGATGCATAAAGGCATTTCCACCATGTCATCTGGCATATTAATCAAAGATGCAAGTTTTGCAAGAGCATCTGCAAATTGATTTTCTTCCCGAGGTAGGTGTAGATAGGTCACGTGATCAAAGAATTGGGCAACTTGGTCTATTCTGGCTTGATAAGGCGCTCTTTCGCTTCGGATTTTCCAAGATCCCGTAACGTGATTGATGATCAGGGACGAATCCCCATGCACTCGGAGGTTTTTAATGCTTAAGCTCACTGCCGCTTGTAGTCCAATGAGATAAGATTCGTATTCTGCAGCATTGTTTGTCGCCTCGAAGTCGAGTTTGACAGAGATCCGTGTATGCTCGCCTTCAGGAGAAATGAGCAACACTCATATTCCAAATCCTCTTAAGTTTGATGCTCCATCAAAGTAAAGGTCCCAGGAATCTACATCGGCTTGGAGTATATCCTCGTCTGGAAATAACCAAGTATCTATTGTTTGTGCATCATTGATGGGATTTTCTGCAAAGAATTCAGCAAAGGCGCGCCCTTTTATGACTTTCAGAGGCACGTATTTGAGATCTAACTCTGAGAGCATCAAGGTCCATCTTGCTAGGCGTCTGTTGAGGACGGGTTTCTCGAAGAGGTATTTGACAGGATCCATTTTGGAGTATATTTTGACGGAGTAGCTAAGCATGTAATGACGTAGCTTCTTTGTTGCCCACACGAGAGCGAGGCATGTCTTTTCGAGTTCTGAATATTTGCACTCGTATTCTAGGAACTTCTTACTAAGGTAGTAGATAGCTCTTTCTTCCTTTCCTATGGTTTGAGCTAGCATGGCGCCCATGGCTGTTTCGGTTACTGTGAGATATAAACCAAGAGGTTGACTCGTTGAGGTGGCATGAGCACTGGTGGTTTAGCTAATATCTCCTTGATTCGGTCGAATGCCTTTTGACAGTCATCATCCCACATGGTGTGATCTGATTTCTTGAGCTTTTTGAAGATAGGTTCACAGATCATGGTGAGTTTCGATATGAATCGACTTATATATTGCACGTTTCCCAGGAATCCTCTGACTTCTTTTTCCGTTTGAGGTTGTGGCATTTCGATCAGAGCTTTGATCTTGGAAGGGTATATTTCTATACCTCGTTGGCTAACGACGTATCCCAGGAGTTTGCCAGATGTTACTCCGAATGCGCACTTCTGAGGATTGAGCCTCGTATTGTACTTTCGTAGCCTTGAGAATAATTTGCGAAGGTTCGCAATATGCCCCTCTCTATCCTTGGACTTGAAAATCATGTCGTCTACGTATACCTCAACTTATTTATGCATCATGTCATGTAGGAGTGTAGTTGCGGTGCGTTGATATGTAGCTCCGACGTTGATTAACCCAAACGGCATGACCGTATAGCAATAGGTTCCCCACTGAGTGACAAAGGCGGTCTTATGCATGTCTTCTATGGCCATCTTGATTTGGTTGTATCCCGCGTACCCATCCATGAAGGATAGTAACGCGTGATCTGCGGTATTGTCCACCAATATGTCGATATGTGGTAGAGGAAAGTCATCTTTAGGACTTGCTTTGTTTAAGTCTCTAAAATCAACACAAACACGGATTCTCCCATCCTTTTTGGGTGCGGGTACTATGTTGGCTACCCAGCCAGCTTTGAATTGCTTATCGACTTCTTCCTTAATCTTGAGAGCCCATTCTGTCCTCATTCGACGAAGCTTCTGTTTCACGGGCTTGAAACCTGGCTTAATTGGGATTCTATGTTCGGCGATATCCATGTCGATCCCTGGCATGTCTTTCTAGGACCAAGCGAAAACGTCTTTGAATTCGTTTAGGAGGTCTATGAAACTGGCCCTTTCGGCAGAGCTCAAGGTAGTCCCTATCCTAAGTTCTTGGGGTTCTAGTTCGGTTCCTACATTGATGGGTTTGGTGTTTTCTATTACTGGTCTCCCTTCCCCCTCTTGTAGTATTTCCTTGGCTATGTAGGGAGGTATCTCAATTGAGTCTGGGTTTGGGTCATCCTCAGTATCATCGTAAACAGAATTGCATTCAAGATAATACAAAGAGTAAGAAGAACCTGATTTATTCATATTAAATTTTGAGAAAAGTTGAAACAAGGATGCCATCTGATATGTGGTCAGCGGCGGTAAAGGGGCAGTTGTTGGGACATTTCCTGAACTAATGTTACTATTTGAGGCTAAGCTAAGAGAAACAAAGGGAGTGGGGACGACGACAGGAGGAGACTTCCTAGTAACTTCTCTAGACTCCGACTCTGACTCTGACTGACTCTGACTCGAATTCATCGTCTTATGGTTCTCCCTTGAACATCTCTCCTTCTCCAGTGGTGAGCTTGAAGAGTCTTCCTTGATTGTTGGTCCACTTGTTTCTGCTGGTTCGCGTTTGTTTCTGTGATTAACGCGGTAGGGTCGAATTGATCGTCTTGAAGTATCATGGTAATGATCTCATCCTGCGCGGCTCTAACAAATCGATCTTCTGCAAATATTAGACTAACAGCTTGTTTGTCTAAGCAAGGTGCTTGACGAGCCTTGACGGTAGGAACCGTTTCTGGAGGAATGAAGTAGCAATCGTGAAAGATCTCGATTCCGGCTAGCTTCCTTCCGAGATAGTGCTAAGGTTCTGAAAATCCGTGAAAGAGTTCTTGACTTCCTTCCCTAACGAAGTATCCATTTAGGGTAGGGATATATGGTCGCATTTGGACTCCTACGTGCTTACGGCTTTGAACTTGAGCGAGCATCTCGAGAACTTCCTCTTTAGTGGGTTTGTATCCTAGTCCAAGTGGTATTCTTTTTTAGTTGCCTTCCTTGTAGGGTGAAAAGGTGTTTCTTCGGGCAGGGTTCAAAGGCATTCCCGGGAAGTATCCCTGGGATTTGAGTATGTGTTTGACCACCAAATTGGAGTAGGGATCGTAGTATAGGGGCGCCAACTGACTTTCTATGACATTTATGCTTTGAAAGCCCCCAAGTTCATATACTGGATCCGCAAGGACTTGATATTTTGACTTCTTTTCGATTATTGCTTTGATGGGCGAAGTGATCGTCACCACTTTGCCATTTAGTGGAGTTTTGATCTTTTGGTGAAGGGTGGATGTTACTGCTTTGGAAGCGTGAATCCAAGGTCTTCCCAGAAGTATGTTGAAGGAAGCTTCAATGTCCACTATTTGGAAGTTAACCTTTCGTCGTGTACCATCATATGCGCGAACACCTTGATTGGTAGGGGTCCAATCCGACTCTTTCATGCCTAGTTTGTATGCTGTTTTCAAAGGTATGACGTTGATCATGGAGCCATCATCCACCAAGGTCATTGGCACATTCTTCTTTAAGCAAACGACAGTGATGTAAAGAGCCAAGTTGTGACTAGCGCCAAAGGGTGGCAAATCTTCATCTGAGAAAGTAATAGGATTACTTAGCTTCGATGATTCTTGGAAGACCAAGTTGACTACATCGTCGGGTGTGGAGTTATGTGCTACGTTTAGTTTGGCCAAAGCTTGCAGTAAAGCTTGGCGATGTGGGAATGAGCTTGCTACTAGTTGCCAGACTGAACGATCAGCCTTTGTCTTTTGTAATTGCTTTAGCAAATGGTCAGTAGAGTCATCTTCATTATCATTTGGTGTGATAACGTTGCTTGGACCATTTTGAGTAGTACTTTGATATGGACGCCCCGAACGAGTTAGGTGGTCCATATCTTGGTCTTCACCATTTTGGATTATTTCCTTGACTAGGGAGTGTTCAATGAGATACTCGTCCTTCATCGGCCCATACTCCATTGACTGTAGCTAGTTCCCTCATTCTCATGATCTCGTCCTCTAATTGTGTAATTTGGTCGATTAGTTTATCAACCACGGCGACTACTTCTTGCATAGTAGCATTTTGGGAGAAAATTAGTGGCGCATGTTCTTTAGGTGTTGTATTGGGGTCATGTAAGGTTGTCACCACATTTTCCAATTCCGAAACTTGCTTATCCACACTCCTTGCCCATGCGATGAAGTCGGTAATGGTAGGGGAAATGGTAGAGTAGAACCCTTTATTCTCGATCGCGTGGATCTCATCTTCGACTGGAGAAATGAGGTGTGAACAATCTAAGGTAGCTTCTTCACTTGTGATCACTAGAATTCCAAGAGGATTCTGAGTGTTGTTGAGCTTACCTCCCGGCGGTATTGGTAGTCGACCATCCTCAATCATGTCTTGAAGCACATTTTTCAATTTGTAGCATTTTTCTGTGTCATGTCCCTTACCCCTATGATATTCGCAGTATGAATTCTCGTCCCAGAACTTGGATTTCTTTTCTGGTTCGGGCGTAGGGCCTATGGGTTGGAGTTTGCCTTGTTTCATCAACCTTTTTAGAGCATTGGAGTAAGTGTCCCCAAGATTTGTAAATTTCCTCGGTGGGGTACTCTTCTTGGATAGCTCGAGGAGGTTAACTTCATCGGTCTTGCTAGTGGAGCCGTAAGAACGACTTGTTGAGCCTTGATATCCTCGGTCTATCGTTTTGGACAAGATCCCTTTACGGATGTCATCTTCAATCCTTGTCCCTAGTACGGTTAAATCTTTGAAAGTGTAATACTATGTATTTATGAGTCTTGGGGTACTCTATCGAGTAGGCCTTACTCTGTCGAGTAAGGGCGAGTTGTAAATTAAAATAGTTTCTGACCTATTGGGTACTCGATCGAGTAACATGGGTACTCGATCGAGTAACATGGGTACTCGATCGAGTAAGAGGGCACTCGATCGAGTACCTTAGCTACTCGATCGAGTAGCCGGTTTACGGGGGATGATTTCTCGGGTTTTGTTAATAATGCAATTAGAGTATATAATACTTCCGTCATTGTTCTTAAAACACTTTTCAAAACCTAATTACTGTCAAGAGAGAAAACAAAGTACGTTCTTCGCTTTAATCGCATTGTTGGCAAATCCCGGAGCTTGGAAGGTCGGATTTCACCTTTCTTTATACCGTTGTGATCCTTGCGTCGAGGGTAAGACCTATATACCGTTTTTATAATGTTTCTTTAAAGTTGGTTAAACCCTAATTTGGGGAATTGGGGGTTTTGTAGTATGTTATGCTTGGTAGTGATTATATGTTTGTATGTTAGGAGGAGGATTCGTAGAGGAAGCTTTTTGATATCAGCTGTGAGACCGTCTGATTGTTGTGCTTTCCAGGTAGGGTTTCCCTACTCAGTAGTATTTACATAATGTGTGGTGATTGTGCTGTAGTTAGTGATTGTTGATTGATTCAGACGGATGTTGCTGTTGTATTGTAATTGTGATTGTCTGTCTTTGGTTCTCGAGATGCGTTCTCGGCTGAGTGGAGTCACTTGCGGGAGTGGCTTCACGTCCTAGTTTCGCCCTTCGTGGAGCCCGCCACGGAAGGGGATGTGCACATTAATAGGACAGGGTTATCGCTCGGTATGATGAGCGGGGATTTGGTGGGTACGGCTGCGGTCCCCCACTGGCAGGGCTGGTCCAGTGGACAGTCGGTGATGGAGATTGATTGGAGTGGGTGATTGTGTGTGACTGTTTGAGCTATCTTGATTACTGTATCATTGGTTGTATATAATTGTGTGAATAGTACTGACCCCGATTTATTGTTTTAAAACCTGCGGTGATCCATTCGGGGATGGTGAGCAGATATTGAGCAGGTATGAGTTGAGTACTGGGATAGCAGGGATGTGCCACGATCTGATGATAGAAGTCTTCCGCTGTAGCTTAGTAGTTTTCATAAACATTTCAGTTAGTTAAGTAGACAGTCAGTTTGAGAACATGTATACGTATTTTGGTTTGGTTTTTGGATTGTAACCTTTCACTAAAGTATTTCTATTTAAACGTTGTTTCATTATTGTTTATTTGATTATCATTGCCTCGGGTAACCGAGATGGTAACATCCTTATACCTGGGTGATCCTAGTAAGGCACTTGGAGTATGGGGGTGTTATAAAATGGTATCAGAGCGACGATCCTGAAACCTGTAACCAATGAACCTAATGAATATAGGGAGTCAATTAAAATGAACCCGGGGTAAAGGTTGTAGGAGTTAATGCAAAGGCTTGGGAGATGTCCTAAAGTCGCGAACTCGCCTACAATTTTGAACCGGTCACATGGGGGGAATATATGTCAAGTAGTATGTGTTGTTTGTTCGTTTGTGTGTGGATGTGATGAAATATGTTGTAATTGTTGGATGTTTGGAGTAGAAATTTGAGAATATGAATGAAAGATTGATGAGACATATAGAACTATTGTTGGAGTGAGAAGCATGTTGGGTGTTTACTATGTGGCAATTAATAACATGATATAGTTGTTTGTTAATTATATGAAGAGTTGAGTAGCATAGTATGCTTAACTATGATATGATGTTGTGTTTATAAAGTTGTTTTACATGTTGGGATATGTCATAACATGCGGGTAGCATATTTGAGTTAGCATGACTCGATCGAGTGGGTCTGACTTGATCGAGTGGGTATTTGACGATTTTTTCAACCAGAATCGAGTTTTTGGGCACTCGATCGAGTAGGGGGTCACTCGATCGAGTAGCCTGGCTACTCGGTCGAGTATGTTAGAGATCGGAAGGTCTGTTTGGGGTCTGATGTAGAGGCACTCGATCGAGTATGGTGGGCACTCGATCGAGTAGCCTCTTACTCGATCGAGTAGGTTTGGGCACTCGATCGAGTGTGTTCTGGGCAGTCCACTTTCGTGTTTTGAGGTTTTAGTGTGTATGTTTATATCTACCCTTTCTTATATAGTTTCAAGATGCCGCCCAAGAGAAACGCTTACTATGCGAGAGCTGAGACCATGAACATAGATGATGTTGTTAAGATGTTGGAGCACCAAGATGCTCTCACTGAGGCTTTAAAGAAAGTGAATAAGGATAAGGATAAGGAGGTTGATCACTCTAAGATCAGTCTCTATATAGCGAGGTTTAACCCAAAAGAGTACACGGAACCGGGAACCAAACCTTCTTGACAACGGCATCGTGAGATAGAGAATATACTAGACCCGTTCACTTGTCCCGATGAGATGAGAGTAGAACAAGTTGCGTTCTACCTGAGGGAAGCAGCTGACAAGTGGTGGGATACGGTGAAGGTGAGTGCTAGGGAAATGTATGCGAACCAGGGCTTACCTGCTATACCTTGGGAAGAGTTTCGGAGGGCTATGAGGAAGGAGTTTGTATCGGAGCATGTGAGGAGTAAGCTGAGGGAGGAGTTTGATGGGTTTAAGATGACATCTGATATGTCGATTCTAAGTACTACAAGCGAGTTCAATGAGAAGTCTAGGTATCTTTGAGGATATGGGTCTGAGTGAGGAGAACCTGGCGCTGAGGTTTGAGAGAGGGTTGACACCCAAGATTATGGATAAGTTACCCGTGGGAGTCCTTACCGATGTTAAGGAAGCTTATGAGAGGGCTGGGAGAGCTGAGAGGTTGGTGGAGATGGCTCAGGAGAGAGTGAGTGAGAAAAGAAAGGCTGAGAGTGAGGGTGGTGGCCAATCTAGTCATAAGAAAGGCAACCACACCCAAGCTAGAGGGTTTTCTTCCGGGTCGGGATTCGATCTTTGGGGCTTCCTTTGGGCGTGGCCGTGTGAGTGGTAGTGGTAGTTGGGGGATGACCTGTTATGGCTGTGGTGGTGTCGGCCACAAGAGACATGAGTGCACGAGTGCACCGGGAGCTTTTCAGGGATTGGCTCGGGGGAGCTATTCTCAGGGACTTGCACAGAGTTATGCGAGTAACGGGCCATGTGGGTCATGGTCTAACCGGGGAAGTCAGAGCTATCAGGGTGGAGGTAACCGCAATGGCGGTAATTCCTATCAGAAACCAGCTACGAACAACAACACCAACCAAGGGTCGGGTGCTAAGCCGACCACATCGACCAAGATCTTGTCCGGGGAGGTGGACGAAGACCGATGGAAAGTCGATCATGATGGACAAGAAAGCGGTGAGGAGGATACACATGTTATCACTCATACTTTTCTTGTTAACGGTATTCATACTTTTGTTTTGTTTGATTCGGGGGCGTCTCAGTCGTTTGTATCTTCGAGTCATGTTAAACGGTTGGGTTTGAGGGTATATGAGTCTGTAAGTGAGAAAGTTTTTATACCTTCGGGTGAGTCTGTATCATGTGGGAGGTTGTTTAGAGATGTATCTATGATAGTTGGGCAAGTTGATCTACCTGTAGACTTGCTAGAGTTTCCTTTTGACGGTTTTGAGATGATAGTCGGGATGGACTGGTTAGGAAAGTATAAGGCTACGATAGACTGTCATCAAAAGAAAGTGTCTTTGAGAGGGCCTAAGAGTGTTAGTGTGTCTTATCGTGGGTTTCTAGTCAACCCCAAAGTTAAGTTGATTGCAGCTGTCACCTTGAAGTCTTATCTGAGGAAGGGATGTCCTTTGATCTTGTGCCATGTGAGAGATGACCGGATAGAGAGTCCGACAGTTGATCAGATACCAGTGGTGGGAGAGTTTGCAGATGTTTTTCCAGAGGAGATTCCGGGGTTGCCACCGAAGAGGGAGATAGATTTCACCGTTGAGTTGAAACCGGGGACGGGGCCAATCTCTAAGGCACCATACCGGATGGGTCCTAAAGAGATGGAGGAGCTCAGGAAACAGTTACATGATCTGATAGAGAAGGGATACATTAGACCTAGTGTATCGCCGTGGGGAGCACCATTCTTTTTTCGTGAAGAAGAAAGATGGGAGTTTGAGGTTGTGCATAGACTACAGGGAGCTGAACCGAGTGACGGTGAAGAACAAGTATCCTTTGCCAAGGATAGATGACATGTTTGATCAGTTGAGTGGTGCATCAGTCTTTTCCAAGATTGATTTGAGGTCGGGGTACCATCAGGTGAAGATTAGAGAGATGGACATACCAAAGACAGCCTTCACGTCGAGGTATGGTCATTATGAGTATGTGGTGATGCCGTTTGGGTTATCTAATGCACCGGCTGTGTTTATGGACTTGATGAACATAATCTTCAGACAGTTTTTAGACAAGTTTGTGGTGGTGTTTATCGATGACATCTTAGTCTACTCTAAGACTAAGGAGGAGCATGAGGAGCATCTGAGGATTGTGTTGCAGACTCTGAGGGAGCATGAGTTGTATGCTAAGCTTTCCAAGTGTGAGTTCTGGTTGGAGAAAGTTGCTTTTGTGGGGCATGTGATCTCTAAGGAGGGAGTAGTCAGTGGATCCCAAAAGATTGAGGCGGTAATAAAGTGGGAAGCACCAAATAATGTTGCTTGAGATCGGGAGTTTCTTGGGTTTAGCCGATACTCTTGCAGACGGTTCGTGAAAGATTTCTCCAAGATAGCTAGACCTATGACAGCTTTGATGAGGAAAGAGAACAGGTTTCGTTGGGATGAGAGTTGTGAGACGGCGTTCCAAACATTAAAGGAGCGTTTGACCACAGCTCCTATCTTAGCATTGCCTGAAGGGATCGAGAACTTTGAGGTTTATACATATGCCTTAAAGAATGGGTTGGGATGTGTGTTGATGCACAACGGTAAGGTGATTGCCTATGCTTCTAGGCAATTGAAGCCGTATAAGGAGAACTACCCTACACATGATCTAGAGTTGGGTGCAGTGGTGTTTGCTCTCAAGATATGGAGACATTACCTTTATGGGGCGACCTTTAAGGTATTTTCAGATCACAAGAGTCTCAAGTACATCTTCACTCAAAAGGAGTTGAACATGACACAGAGGAGGTGGATGGAGCTGATTGGCGATTATGACATGGATATTATCTACCATGAAGGGAAAGCCAATGTTGTTGCAGATGCTTTGAGTAGGAAGAGTGTACATTCCTTGTGTACAACTTTATCTTTGATGAGGTTGAGAGATGAGGTGGGGAAGTTTGGGATACATATGATGCAGAGAGGGGATGTTGTAGGAAATTTGACGGTGCAGCCTGATCTTTATGATGATATTCGAGGTAAACAGGCTTTGGATCCTAAGATGGTTGAGTGGAGAGCTGGAGTAGAGAAAGGGACAGTGTCTCGATTCTCTATTCATACAGATGGTAGTTTGAGGTTTGATGGTAGGTGGTGTGTCCCTAATGATGAGGAGCTAAAAAAGACAATCATGACAGAGGCACATTGTACACCATATTCAGTACATCCAGGTGGTGACAAGCTATACAAGGATTTGAAGAACACGTTTTGGTGGCCTGGGATGAAGAAAGAAACAGTTGAGTTTGTGGCCCGTTGTTTGACATGCCAGAGAGTTAAAGGGGAACAGCGACGACCACAAGGTAAGATTCAGTCTTTAGAGGTACCTGGGTGGAAGTGGGAATCCATTTCTATGGATTTTATCGTGGGTTTGCCAAAGAGTCAACAGGGTAATAATATGATATGGGTAATAGTGGATCGACTGACCAAGTCAGCTCACTTTGTGCCAATGAAAGATACATGGACTAAAGCACAATTAGCTATGGCTTATCGAAAGAATGTGCTAAAGTTACATGGAGTCCCTAAGGACATAGTGTCTGACAGAGATGCGAGATTTATCTCAAGGTTTTGGAAAGAGTTGCAGGAATATTTGGGAACAACTTTGAAGATGAGTACAGCTTTTCATCCTGCGACAGACGGTCAGACTGAGAGAACGATCAAGACTCTTGAGGATATGTTGCGAGCTTGTGTGATGGACTTTGGTGGTAGCTGGGAACAGAGGTTGGATTTGATAGAGTTTTCTTACAACAACAGCTATCACACTAGTATTGGCATGGCACCGTTTGAGGCTTTATATGGGAGGAGATGCAAGAGTCCGATTTGTTGGGACGACAGTGCTGAGGCAGTGGTTCTAGGACCAGAGATGGTACATGAGATGGTTGAACAGATAAAGATGATCAGGGAACGGATGAGAGCAGCTCAGGATAGGCAAAAGAGTTATGCGGATCTGCATCGCCGGGATATAGAGTTTCAGGTTGGGGACAAGGTTCTTCTGAAAGTGACTCCTATGCGTGGGGTTATGAGATTTGGGAAGAATGGCAAGCTGAGTCAGAAGTTCATCGGTCCTTATGAGATCTTAGAGCGAGTTGGGGAAGTTGCATATCGTCTGGCTTTACCGGCTGCGTTAGAGAGAGTGCATAATGTGTTTCATGTATCGCAGTTGCGGAAGTATGTGAGTGACCCATCACATGTGTTAGAGGCAGAGAGCTTAGAGCTAGATGAGTCCTTATCATATCTTGAGGTACCTAAGCAGATTCTTGACCGGAAGGTTAGGAAGACTAGGAGTGGTGAGACAGTTTTGGTTAAGATCCTTTGGTCTAACCACGAGATTGAGGAAGCTACATGGGAGGCAGAGGATGCCATGAGAGAGCGTTACCCTTTCCTTTTTGATCAGGTATGTATGGTTACGGGGACGTAACCTTGTTTCTTTTAGGGGGGTAGGAGATGATCGCAAAGAGTTTTTAAGAGTTTTTACACCCTTTTTATGTTATGTCAGTATAGTTGTTGTCGTTGAGTCGGGTTGAGTTTGGGTTAGTAACATGTTTTATGTTGAGTTTTGTTTTGGTTGTTGAGTCGGGAATGCGTAGTGTGAGTCTTTGTTTTGTTGTGGTTTGAACTTCGGGGACGAAGTTCTTTTTAAGGAGGGAAGACTGTAATACTACGTATTTATGAGTCTTGGGGTACTCTATCGAGTAGGCCTTACTCTGTCGAGTAAGGGCGAGTTGCAGATTAAAATAGTTTCTGACCTGTTGGGTACTCGATCGAGTAACATGGGTAATCGATCGAGTAAGGGGGCACTCGATCGAGTACCTTAGCTACTCAATCGAGTAGCCGGTTTACGGGGGATGATTTCTCGGGTTTTGTTAATAATGCGATTAGAGTATATAATACTTCCGTCATTGTTCTTAAAACACTTTTCAAAACCTAATTACTGTCAAGAGAGAAAACAAAGTACGTTCTTCGCTTTAATCGCATTGTTGGCAAATCCCGGAGCTTGGAAGGTCGGATTTCACCTTTCTTTATATCGTTGTGATCCTTGCGTCGAGGGTAAGACCTATATACCGTTTTTATAATGTTTCTTTAAAGTTGGTTAAACCCTAATTTGGGGAATTGGGGGTTTTGTAGTATGTTATGCTTGGTAGTGATTATATGTTTGTATGTTAGGAGGAGGATTCGTAGAGGAAGCTTTTTTATATCAGCTGTGAGACCGTCTGATTGTTGTGCTTTCCAGGTAGGGTTTCTCTACTCAGTAGTATTTACATAATGTGTGGTGATTGTGCTGTAGTTAGTGATTGTTGATTGATTCAGACGGATGTTGTTGTTGTATTGTAATTGTGATTGTCTGTCTCTGGTTCTCGAGATGCGTTCTCGGCTGAGTGGAGTCACTTGCGGGAGTGGCTTCACGCCTAGTTTTGCCCTTCGTGGAGCCCGCCACGGAAGGGGATGTGCACATTAATGGAACAGGGTTATCGCTCGGTATGATGAGCGGGGATTTGGTGGGTATGGCTGCGGTCCCCCACTGGCAGGGCTGGTCTAGTGGACAGTCGATGATGGAGATTGATTGGAGTGGGTGATTGTGTGTGACTGTTTGAGCTATCTTGATTACTGTATTGTTGGTTGTATATAATTGTGTGAATAGTCGACCCGGTTTATTGTTTTAAAACTGCGGTGATCCATTCGGGGATGGTGAGCGATATTGAGCAGGTATGAGTTGAGTACTGGGATAGCAGGGATGTGCCACGATCTGATGATAGAAGTCTTCCGCTGTAGCTTAGTAGTTTTCATAAACATTTCAGTTAGTTAAGTAGACAGCCAGTTTGAGAACATGTATACGTATTTTGGTTTGGTTTTTGGATTGTAACCTTTTACTAAAGTATTTCTATTTAAACGTTGTTTCATTATTGTTTATTTGATTATCATTACCTCGGGTAACCGAGATGGTAACATCCTTATACCTGGGTGGTCCTGGTAAGGCACTTGGAGTATGGGAGTGTTATAGAAAGTTTTGATGTTTTGGTACCTCAAATGATTCGCATAGATGGGTTTTAGGTTGTCCACGAACTTTTCCACAAGGGTAGCTTCGTCTGGGCGTTCAACTAGTTGGGTACTAGTCTTCCTCCACCTACTTAGGAAGTCGGTGAAACCTTCTTTGTCATTTTGGGTAAGAACCTCTAAAGTGCGCATGATAACTTGGATCTCAGCATTATCCGCATATTGCTTAGCAAACTCGATCGCGGCATCCTCCCAAGTAGCGATCTTCTTATGTTCTAGAGAGTAGAACCATTGCTTTGTGATGGTGTCAAGAGATGAAGGAAAGATCCTTAGAAACATCTCGGGTTTGATGCCTTTGATAGACATGTAGTCCTTGAAAGCACGGATGTGATTCAAAGGGTTTTTGTGCCCCTTGAATCTAGGGATATCCGTCATGTTGAAGTTGGTTGGCAACTTGGAACTCACGGCCTCATACTTATGGTTATTTTCCCTATAAATGTCATCCCCTTTGAGATACATCAATTGTTCCTCCAAATATTGGAGTCGTTTCTCAACTGCAGTCATTCCTATGGGAGGGTTTTCTTCCCCAAAGGTGTTCACAAAGCCATCATCTACTTCACTTTCCCGAGGAGCCAACCTCGTTTCTACGGTATAAATTCGGCCTTCGATTGTATCGAGGCGGTCATACACTTGGTCTTGAGTGACTTGGAGACGAGCTAGCGCGGTTAGGATTTGATCATTACCATCCTGGAGTTGGTTGAAGTTCGTGTCGCTTGTTTCAGGCATCTTGGAAACTGGATAAGAGATCGGCGACGAATCAAAACACGATCGACCACTCTAGCACACTTACTAAGAGAGAAATTTTTTGAGTTGGGAAGTGGGTGTGTGCCACTTGTGTCAAGTGAGTTTTGAAAAGATGACAAAGTTTGAAAATGTGTATCCTAGTCAACTATAGTGTAGTTGTAGGAGTGGACTCGAAGTGAGGTTTTGAAATGGGCTTGGGCCCGGAAATTTGACTCGACAAATGGACAGAGTTTTGACTCGGTTTTGCGCTAATTGTTGGCTTTTTCGAAATTCACATTTTAAAGGGATTTTGATTTTACAAAAATCGCCATGGTTTCGTTTAGAAATGGTGATCACGTAAGGTAAAACATTTATACAAGCATAATAACGGGATGCTGAGTGCATTTAAAAGGGTTTTGGTTTAAAGGGTGGGTTGCCATACCGAACAATCAAACCCAAAGTCTATGGAGAGGCTCGTACCAAACAAGAGTAAGGCCGATTCCTAGTCCATTTCCTCAAGTAGTGAAAGTCCTTGATAGAAACAAGAGTAAGTACCATGGTATGGATGACGTCAATCGCTATCCATTCTTAGGCCCAAATAAGAATTAGGACCGTTTAGATGGGACGATTGGTCGAATGGGTTGGGTTGGGCCTAGGAAGGCCGAATGAAACGATCTAGGAAGACCGAGTTATGAAAACCGACAATTGTCTCGTACAAACTATTCCCTAACCTTGTTCAAGTTTCACCCTTTTGGCTACACGTAAGTGTATTATCCCAGGAGTCGCCAAACGTGGACGCGGGCCACGGGGGCGCTTGGGAACAAGCGTTTGCATTTGTGGAGTCGCCACCAATTTATTGTGGAAAATTGGAAACCGTTCGAATACCTCGTGCCATGTCAAGACACAAAGTAGTGACATGAACACCAAGAACTCGTTACCCTTAGCATTCTATGTCTAGAATGACTCTCGTGGATGCCAATGAACACGGATGTTCACAGAGATCTGGAGTAAGGGGTGAGGATACGTATTAGGAAGCTCTTTTGATCGAACACCTAATCCCGCCCGCCTCGATAGCGGCCTCTACTAATGATTAGGTAAAATCGTATATACTCGATATATTGTCGATTATATGCATGCAATGCAACATCCAAGTTTTGATCCTAACATGTGAGAATTAGGCTAAGTCGGTGAACAATTAATTTAACATACAATTGAGTCGAAGTAGGGATTTAGATTAAATTACATGTGGAAGCATACAAACAATGCGATAAAAGAAATACAATAATAAATACAATAATGAAAAATACAACAATTACAACGGATTAATGATTTATGTCGAAAATACTTTTTAAAAGGGATAATTTGGGAAAAAGAAGAATAAATTAACGAACAGGAATTAGGCGATAATACGAATAATAGTAGATTAATACGTAAACTAATTAAACTAGGTCAAGGCGAACGGAGTTCGAGAGACAAATCAACCTGGGAACAGCAGCAGCAGAGCCGCGCCCTCTGAAGAGGCGCAGCAGATTCTTTGCGTCTGTTCAAGGCGAGTTCTGGCCGTAGTTTTGAACGCAAATCGTTAGTGTTCGTGGGTGAATTTAATGATTGATTATGATATTCGACTCGGATGAAAGTGATTTAATACATTAATTACATATGAATGAGTCATAAAAACGATAAAACATGGATGAAACGAATGTAAACGAATTAATTACATGAATGAAAGATTGATTAGTGACATGGGTGAACTAATTAGGTTAAATATAACGAATTAATGAAGAACTAATGACAAATATGATAATAGACAGATGGAAATATGCCAAAGATCGAATTCCAGAAACTCAATATGAAAGAATCGAATCTCTACAATCCGGATTGATTTTAATGACGAAAACCCACAAATATTGTTTATAAGGGATTAAAGTCGGGATTTAACGATGAATTAAACAATAATGAATTACTTATATGTTAAAATTGTTATACTTAAAATTATCGTGTCAAAGAAACAATGAACTATTGATAGCGAAACAAAACAGTCGAATTAACAAAAGACGAAGGAAGAAGAAAGGAAGCAGGAACTGCGGCAATCTCACGAAGAGGCGCAGCAGTTGCTGCATCCTTTCTCGACGTCTGTCTCCTGATAATCCGTAAAAAGGGTTTTAAACATGGTTTTACAAATCGTTTTTAGAAGTACTTTCGACATAAATCTTACATGATGATTACAAAAAGTAAATACAATAAATAAAGAAGGATTTACACCCTCAGACTTACATGTTTGACGAAACGAGATGAACTAAGTTTATGTTTTAGTGATGCTCGACTCGAATGTAACGAAAGTGCCCTCGTAAGAGGAAAACGGTTAAGATTAATTAAGTTGATTATGGTGGAGTTGGTCAAATTGGTCGGTCATGCAAAACGAGGCTGGTACTCAGAAAGATCCGAGCATACGTGGTCGAAAGTTCAAGCACGTAGACGCCAAAAAGTAAGAACGTGGTCTAGAATGCAAAGGGAGAAGAGAAGGGCGGACACTCGCGTGAGAAATATGAGGAGCGAAGGCTCCTATTTATACTAATCACGTGAAGGAATTAGGGTTTTCGGAGAGACTTTGGAAGTGAATCTCGATAAGATATGAAAATATACGAAAAAATACGCAGAAAAGGACTTGGGAAGAGGCGCAGCATGCACTGCGTCCCTTGAAAGAGGCGCAGCACCTGCTGCGTCTGTTCCCAAGTGGTTTCTTCCTGCGGAAGAAAGATTTCCGTGTTTAATTTATGGAATAACGGAATAATCTTATTTTCCTTAATATTTTGTGTGAATATTACGGAAAATTCTTTACCAAAGATTAAAAGATTGTGAAATATGGAATAGAAATATCCGGAACATTGCAGAACATTCTGATTCGGGATTTAGCGGTTATCAGAAAATGAAGACGGTTTTAGGCCCGGGCTCCAAATGTACTCTAATTACTGTCAAAACGACCGTATCGGCGCGTAGATGACAATTAAGAGGTATACATAAATGTTTGAGCAATCACTTGACAATAAACTTACGAACTGTCACAAATCGTTCCGCGTACCAAACATGCGGCCCAATCATCACCGGGTGGTTTGCGGGAGGTGCATAAATGAGGTATCTACACCACCTTGTTAGACATGTAACTATGTTTAAGAAATATACCAATATTATCAACATTTTAACATAATTGACTAAATATGGTGACATATTCGTATTTGTTGAAAATGTGACCATATTATTAATGATATGTACTTATGTTTAAGGGCTTTCACTTGAACTTAACTTGATAACATTTGTGCTTGATAATATGGTCACATTTTTTAACATCTTCAAAATGTAACTACTTTACGCTAACAATGTGACCATATTGGTTTACATATGTCACAACATTGTTCAGAATGTGACCTTAATTGTTCAATAGAAAAAGGACCACATTTATTTGTTCATACTTACAAAACAAGGAGTGTTTCACATCCTCCCTAACATCAAGAGGGACTAAAAAGTGTCACCCAAAATAACACATCCTTGATCAAACCAACAGTCTTAATTATTACAGACCGACATTTACATAAACGAACCGCACCCTGTTTCATTTTTTCTTGCTAGGCTTTGGAGGACGGTCAATGGTATATTAACCTTGTGACTCGATGGGTTAACAGTTGAATTTGTCTTGTCCACTTTTAGCGGCTTGGGTTGCATATTAATCTCTGAGGGATCAATATGAAAATGTTAGACATATGGTCATATTTCAGAACAAGATTATGATATTGCTAGAAAAACACTCATTGCACTATTTATAGATGTTGTCTCATTAAATCAACCACAACCTAAAATAGGTACATTAGCTAAATAAGATGGTCACATTTCTGGATTTAGCAGGTCACAAATGAAAAACTAACACATGTCCCCATCTTTTAATCAGATGTTATCAAGTTAAAGTAAGGTCAAAGCACTAAATATAGTTGCATATCTCAGATAAAGTGGTCACATTGACAATAATCATATAAATGTCACAATGTCTTGTCTAATATGATAACATGTTAAGAATTATTTCAATTTTTAACTATGGTAAATTAACTACATAAGATGGTTACATTTGACTACAATAAAACAGGTCACCATGTTTTACTAATAGAAGTGATCACATTAAGCTAAACTCGTTATCCCTACTATGATGGTCACATTTCTGAATTAAGCGGGTCACAATTCAAAAACATCCTAAAATATGGATATATCTATTTAATCAAACACATCCTAAATTGGGTACATTTCTGAATTAAGCTGGTCAGAAATGAAAAACTAACATGTCCCCATCTTTTAATCAGATGTTATCAGGTTAAGGTAAGGTCAAAGCACTAAAACATATCTACATATATCGAAAAAGTGGTTACATTGATAATAATCACATTTCCACTACTAGTAAATATGTCACCCTTGATTTCATAGATGTCACCAGATTAAGCGAGCTATGATGGCCACTTTTCCCACAACACATATGTCACACTGTTAAGCAAGATATGTCACCATGTTAAGATTTATGGAAACTCAGACAAAACTACATTTTCTACCAAAAAGTGGTCACATAATAAACATTTTATAACATGTCACTGTGTGTTATTATATATGTTATGTTGTTAAGTTCATGTCACATTTTCACTCTATTATGTAACCATATTAAGATATTCATAAAACTCAACACATACGTACATTTTCAAACTATGATGGTCACAATTTAAACAACAACACATATGTCACTATGTGTAACTATACATGTTATGATGTTAAGCTCATATCACAATATCTCTACTCTGTTATGTAACCATGTTCAGATATTTAGTCTACACTACAGTGGTCACATTTCATACTGTATACAAACAACAACACATATGCCACTATGTGTAAGTAAACATGTTATGATGTTAAGCTCATATCACAATATCTCTACTCTGTTATGTAACCATGTTCAGATATTTAGTCTACACTATAGTGCTCACATTTCATACTGTATACAAACCACAAGGATATGTTATATTATTCATTCAATTATGTAACCATGTTAAGATATTCACTGTACCATCAAGTGGTCACATTTCATCAGATAATTCATTAAACTCAACACATACGTACATTTTCAAGCTATGGTGGTCACATTTTAAACAACAACACATATGTCACTATGTGTAAGTAAACATGTTATGATGTTAAGCTCATGTCACAATATCTGAACACTGTTATGTAACCATGCTAAGATATTTAGTCTATAATAAAGTGGTCACATTTCAGACTATTTACAGACAACAACTATATGTTATATTCCCTCCTAGTTTGATTGTTGGTTCCTCTTTCCTTTTCGATGTTAGTCGGGTGTTGGTTCCCCTTTCCCTTTTTGGTAAGTTTTGGGTGGTCCAAATTTAATTCCATGTAGGGTAGGGTGTTTTGTGTGGTCCAAATTCATTTTCTTAATTTTGGTGCCCAAAATAAAGGGAACCAACAATTAGACTAGGAGGGAGTAGTATTTAGTTTAATTCAGCACAATAGATATGGAACATCTACTTCTCAAAGTAGTAACATTTCAAAAGTGACTAATATGTTACCATGTTTTAGCATATTTGTAACCCTGACAAAGTTTGGTAAAAAAAACCAAACAGAGGCCTATAACCCTGACTACGTCACATATTTCAGATTAACCAGTGACATTTATCGATAAAATGGTCACATTTCTCAGACAAATCACTAACAGCTTACCATCTGCATCGGCTCTCTAACAGCAATACCACCTTTCACCTTCTCTTTACCCTTCTGCATCGGTTGCTTTCCTTTTCTTTTCTTCTCATCTGCATATCCATGGACATTGGTATTAATCAATTTTATCAACCAAAACAATTTCTTTAACAAAATGTGACATCAACTGACATTATTTCAACCTAATCACCAGTTACAAAACCAATTCTAACCTCGTTATACCCATCTTAATTACAGAAATGTCACCACTCTTCTCTAAATAAAACTGACTCCATTTAACAGAATGAAATTTCACCTGACATTATTGCAACCTAAACAACAGTTACAAAACCAGATCTGCTAATGTCACCATTCTTTAGTAATAAAAAATCAACATTTTCTGTTAACTCCATTGATCACATCTACTCATGCATGCATGGTTAATCAACAACATTGAACAATAAAGACCATTTTTTTTTACCTAATCTGACCTCACACAGCATTGAACAATAAACAACATTCAACAAATGTAATAATATCATACCTTCCATATTTTTCTTCAGGGGTATTCTTCCCGCCATTTGTTTCTTGCCAATTGAAGTTCAAAAGTTGAAGAGATGAAGCTGATGACGGAGATGTCAAAGCTTAAAGACTGCAAAAATGTCGACTGAAATGGAGAAAGGACAATTATTGTAGATGATAAAGAAAGAGTGATGAGAGAGTGATAAAAAATATAAAAATGGATGTGAGAATGATGAGAGAGAGAGTGAGGTATAATAATATCACTGACACCAGACGAAATATTGGGTACTCCCCATTTCTTTTCTATTTTTTTTTTTTTTTTGCTTTCCCAAGACTTTAATATATTAATAATAGGTAGATATGTCCCACTAGTATCCATATCACTCAATATGGTATTGATTTGGCCCGTCTTCATCTTGTGACGGATATAGTCCGTCACAAGGGAGATTAATTGATCGTTGTAATAGGGACGTGAGTAAGGATGGCAATTGTGGTCCAAATCGAATCGAACTCAAATCGAACCGAATGCAAAAATCTGATCTAAACCCAACTTTAAAAATCCCATACTCGATCCACTATTTAAATACTCATATCCAAATCCACAAATGAAAAACCCGGACTATATCCAAATCCGATTCATTCATAGAACCCGATCCAATCAAATATTTTGTAATTATGAGCTTTATTAAACCTGAAATTTTGATTTTGTCATATAAGATAAAGTTTTTACATAGTCAAATCAAGTTTTAGATCGGGCTTTGGATTATATGGTGGATCGGATATGAATTTGGAGCAGATATAGATTTGGGAAAAAGTATAATGAACCGGGCTTGGATTTTAAAGTTTTGCATATGAATTCGGTATGAATATGGATTGATGATAACTAAGTAAGTGGATCGGGTTTGGATCTACTAGACATGAGTCATGATAAGAATAGTTAAATTCATTATGATCCACTAGACGTGAGTCATGATAAGAATAGTTAAATTCATTATGATGAGTATGCACAATGCTTTATTGATAAGATATGTTTGCAAGGGTAGAAATGTCAATTTATATATTTTTTTAATCTACTACTCGAGTATGTTGGGGTGTAGCATATCGTAAAATAGTAGATTACATCTTAATCTACTATTTCAATTTACTGGTTACCAAAGTAAGAAACAACATATTCATGAGTCACACATGTTAAACATCCTTAATATAAAAAATCATCAATTTTGCCAAACACCCATAGAGCAACTAATTTTTTCTATCAAAAAATATAAAATAATTAACGAGTAAAATTGAGTTATAGAGTATGTTTAATAAAGTGTGTAAAATTAAGAGATGAGATTTTACATTTAGAATGTTTTCTGGTTCAACGCACTTATGTCATCGGTGAGAATCGACCCCAAATTTCATAGTTGAAGTAAAAGAGTTCCCATCACTTGAGTTAACTCTTATTCTCATTCCACGGTTAAAATGTTAACATAATATCAACATTTTCATGGTTGTACACAAATAACACGGTCCTTATTTAATTTTATTTTCGGTTTAGGACATTACGTTATTTCGGAGGCAAGCCGAATAGCATTACTACTTAACCCTCGCTAATTGGTTGAATCATCCAACTAATGTTACAAACATAGTCTTAATTGGCATGGTATATTGATACTGGTACGTAAAGTGTATGCTAAACTTCACAATTTGGTGAACTAAATGCAATTTACTAAAACTCATTTATTTATTTATTTATTTAATAATTAATAATAACCCACAAAACGAGCGACCACATTGTAAGGATTTCTCGTCCGAAGATTGTTTAATAGATGCCTACCCAAAATGAAAATGACACCACATGGTTCAATCTATCTATAAATATTATTAAAAGGCTAGCCTAAAAATGCCACGTAGACAATGCCACATGAGATGAAAAAAAGCCACGTACACAATAACGATGTGACTTGGCAAACTAATATGACATGGATTATCCAATTTATTATTATATTGCATTAATTTAAAATACTTATTCCCTTTAAAAATCCATCCATATTCCATTAGCTTAAAATTTAATTAACTAAAAAATAAACTACAATAAAAAAATACGCATTAATTATAAGTTAATAATTTCAAGATATTTCATATGGAGTAGTATTATATGTGATCGAAATAAAAATAAAAAAAAACTGAATAGATAAGAAAGTAAGAACGAAGATGAATAAATTAAGTTGAAAAAAAAAATTGTATTGTCACTAATTCACTACTTTTTTTTAAAGACATTAATTCACTATTGTTGCTACTATAACTTTGTTGTATATAGAAGATGTTTTACAGAACTACTTAATCGACAAATGAAAATTAAAAATCATATAAAATATTTTTTTAGGAAAATATAAAATATATGGAAAATAAAATATTTATTTAATTTAAGTAATTTACAAAAAAAAAAAATCTATAAATACATAAGTGAAATTAAACACTAATAATAGAATTTTAAAAGGATAGTAATACCGTGTATTTAGTTCATGAAATTATTTCACGTAAAGGATAAGATTTTGGAAAATATAAGATATATGGAAAAGAAAATATTTATTTAATTTAAGTAATTTACAAACAAATTATGTAAATAGTTAAGTAAATTATACAATATAGTTAAAAAGGTTAGATTAAAGCATTTAATTTAATTTCATATGGCATTAGCATTTAATATTTTATACCCCAATTTCTATTAATTTTTATTGATTATTTAATTATTTATTAATTATTTAATTATTTATTATTTATTTAATTATTTAATTATTTATTAATTATTATTAGATTATTGGTTATTTGATATAATTCTTATAAAAAAATGAATGATTACTAAAAGTCCTTATAAAAATATCATTACATACTGTGTAACATACAAATAAAGAAAATTAAAAGACATCATTAATATTCTTAAATTAAATGTATATATGAAAGATTTGCTGAGCTAAAAAAACCAAAAAAATATGTAACTTACAAAAATTCACATAAAAGTTTCATAATTTACAATTATATTTCACATTTTAATTGAAATTTTTGGAAAAGAACATAGATGTTTGTGAATCGCTTTAATTTTTTCATATTAACACGGCTCACAAAATTAAAGTATACATTTATTTATTTATTTAAAATCTATATAATAAATAGTATAAAAAAGCTAACATTGACTACATTTTTAAATGACATGTGATATAACCACATGATTTCAAGAAGTCATATTACAAGTCTCATCATCATATTTATTTTCTTTTATTGTTTCTAATATTTATTCTTACAATTACAATATTAGAAAAAATTAAAGAAGACAAACTTTTTATCTTCTTCCACTTCAATACTTTATTCAATTCACCACAAGCATTTAACCATACTTTTCATCTTCTTTCTCCATAACTCATTTCTCAAGTTTCTTTATAATGATTCATATTTTTAGTTTACCTTAAAACTTTTGATGATATTATGACTTCTTAATTACTACTTTTTTTTTCTTGAGATGATAATGTTTATTCCATGAGCACAACAATAGACATGCATTTTTATTATAGTATTTTATCAACCTACAACTCATTCGTTTTTCTCATGTTCTCTTTTCAATTATAAGATTTTACTATATTGGTCAAACTCATTTGATAATATTTTAAATATACTCGGTATATCTTATGCAATTTTGTATTTCAGGTACAATTGATTTTGGCATAATACTAATTTGTACAATTGATTGAATTTTCAGGACCATGACATACTTGGAGATCAATACGTGCAAATGACAATCGACAAGTATGTGGAGTTCTTAAGAGGATGACGTTTCTCATTTTTTTTCCTTGGAATTTTTTTTGGGAGATTTTCCTATTTTAATTATTAATACAAAACTCATTTGATAATATTTTACATATACTCGGTATATCATATGCAATTTTGTATTTCGTGTACAATTGATTTTGGCATAATGCTAATTAGTACAATGATTGAATTTTCAGGAGCATGACATGCTTGGAGATCAATACGTGCAAATGACAATCGACAAATATGTGTATTTTTTAAGAGGTAACATGATGTTTTTCATTTTTTTTCTTGGAATTTCTTTTTTTGGGAGATATTCCTATTTTAATTATTAATACATGACAATCAGTGAGTACAAAACACAATTTAAGAATTATCAATTTTTTTATTTCAGATATTAGTTTAATATCAGTTAACACGATTATGAGGACGTATTTTTATGTCGATCATTTTAATTGATACTAGCCTATCTATTTTTGTTCCAATAATTATGCTAAGGTTTTTAACCTATTAGTTATTCTTGGCCTTTTAGTTGTAGTGATAGTAACGACACAATATTGACGGATAATTCTTACAAGAGAAAAAAAAACCATCGAATGATAATTAAATTTGAAATGGAGAGACACGTATTCAATGTATTCAATTGCTATATTAGTCTTACTTCATTCACTTTGTTAGGCTATTTTTCTTTTAGCTATTGAAGGACAAAAACTTGACCGCCTTTGGTAAATTGGCGGTTAAGAAACTCCTCAATCTCCGGAGCACCGATATCTTGAAGTTATATAATACATAACCCATGATAAGTATTAATCATTGATTTCTATATAAACAACTTATGTCTATATACATATAATTAGACTATTTAATTTGAGTATGATGAATTGAGAATGCAAATCATTACTGAATTTACGAGTTAGCATAAATCATGAATCATCAGAGCAATTAGCAACGTCATCCGTTCAACATATACATTCAAAAAAAACTCTCTATTAAATGCCTAAATCTCATTAATTTACTAGGGTGTTAATAGAGCAGAAGAAGAGTTACTCATGATTAGATTTTTTTTATATCTTTTACAAAGACCCACAATTTAACGACAAATACAATGCCTCTATTTCCCACTAATCTCATATTAATATTATTATTTATATTACCGTGTTATTATGTTCAATCTCATAATTTACTCCTATTTTATCATCTGCATACAATGTTTTCAAATCAAAATATATTTTATACAAGTAGTAATAATAAAAAAAGAAAATTTGTATAGGACCCGTGATTTTTCACGGGTTTCAAAACTAGTTCATAATTATACGAGAGGAGCTCTTGACTTTTATTTTAAACTAGGTAGTATTCCGCGCTTCGCGCGGCCTGTTTTAAAATTTTATGATTATAATTGAAAAAAAAATATAATTCATATATGACCTTCAATATTTTCTCTTATAAATAATTTTTTCTCAATTTTTTTTTTTAGGTTTAACTTCAATGTTTTAAAATAAAATACATAACAATTTTAACTAAAACTAATAAGTGATAATTAATTATTCATGATCAACGTTGTATAAATAAATTTGTGACTGGTGAAAAATATTAATCAAAATAAAATTTATTCGAATAATACAATAATCAACAATAAGTTCTCAAATTATATCATTTCAATATACTTTATGTTTCAAATTAATTAATATTTGTTCAAAATGATGTGAACATAATTTTATGTAATTTTTAATTTTTTATGTATAACATGTGACATTTATCTATCAAACATATAGGGTTCAAACTCAGCTTATTCAAGTGTTTTGATTGTGTTTTGCATGTGATATGTGCCAAACATATCTATGAGAAATTGTACCTTTTGTTTTTTTAAACAACTATATATACTGATGTTTAAGAGTTTACATGTAAACATAATAGGTTAAACTTTCTGAAATATTATTTTTTGATGTTTAACTTCAAAGTGTTTAAAAGATACATTAAAATATAAAATATTTAACAAAAAGTAATACGAAGTATTTGGTTAGTCATAATTAATATTTTATATTTGACTTATACATATTTAATTAAAGATAATTAAAGAAAAATGTAACATGTTTTCTACTTTTTCATGTCGTTTATAATACTATATTACTTAATAATCGTTACTTTTGTTTTGATTATTCAAATGCACTTGCGATTACAATGCACATACACACTCGTACACATACTCGTTATCACACTATTGAAACCTATCAAAATCTCATATCTATTCAATTTGTCCAATATAATTTTTTTCATTCCCAGACTATAAAAACTTATCGCTTAGTAGTTTTTTTAAAGTTGTGTTTTTAATACTCCCTCATATTCATAATAACTCTCCCCCTTTTCCTTTTCATCTATTCATATAACTCTTCCCCTTTTCTTATTTAGTAAAGTTTTATTCTTATTTTAATCACCTGACCCCACAACAATACCCCACAATACTGATACTTTATCTTATTTTAATCATCTTACCTCACAACAATACTTATTTTAATCATCTTACCCCACAATAATACCTTCCTTCTCTCCAATTACCTTACACCACCACAATACTTTACAATAAAATAACCATCCCCTTAATTTGCATGCCCTTTTGAAATAAAGAGTTATTATGAATAGGAGGGAGTATATACAATTATTCTTCCAAATATATTTTTCTTAATGGATCTAATAGTCTAAGTTTTATAACTTTCTCAAAATGTTTTTTTTACGTAAATGTAAAGTATTGTGAGACACTCACTTTAATCATCTCTATATATCAAAATAAATATTTCAATAAATATAATGAAAATTATACTCAATTGAAAGCATTTTTCACAATGAACGTAATTATTTATATTTTATATTTTTTATCAAAATAACTTTTTAGTAAATTTAAAATCAAATTACCGTAATTATTTAATATAATTTTATAATAAAATTTATTAAACTATAATTAATATTTTGCTGAGATTTATACAGCATTTATTATGTTTATATTTAATGTTCAGCTGTAATTAATATGTGTATTTAAGGCTGGGTTGACACGTGGCGCATCCACAACGTTTCAACCTATATATATATATATATATATATATATATATATATATACTAGGTAGTATCCCGCGCTTCACGCGGCCTATTTTAAAATTTTATTATTATAATTGAAGAAAAAATAACATAATTTATATATGACCTTTAATATTTTTAAATATAAATTTTTTCTCAAATTTAATTTTTTAGATTTAAATTCAATGTTTTAAAATAAAATACATATCATTTTAATTAAAACTAATAAGTGATAATTAATTATGCATGATCAACCTTTAAAATTATTTTGTGACTAATCAAATATCATATTAATTAAAATAAAATTTATTCGAATAATGCAACAATCAACATTAAGTTCACAAATTATATCATTTCACTATACGCTATGTTCCAAGCCAATTGATATTTGTTCAAAATGATGTGAATATAATTTTATGTAATTTTTAATATTTTATTTATAACGTGTGATATTTATGTATAAAACATATAGAGTTTAAACTCAACTTATTCAAATGTTTTGATTGTGTTATGTGTCAAATATATCTATAAGAATTGCACCTTTTGTATTTTTAAACAATTATATATAAATGATGTTTACTTTCTTAAATAATATATTTTGAGGTTTAACTTCAAAGTATTTAAAAGATAACATATCAAATATTTAACTAAAAGTCATATTTAGCTAGTCATAATCAATATTTATGCTTGACATATACATATTTTAATTGAAGATGTTAAAGAAAAAGGTAACGTTTTTTCTAATTTTTCATTTCGTTTATAATACTATATTATTTAATAATCATTACTTTTATTTTGATTTTTCAAATACACTCTCGATCACTGTGTACGTACATACTCGTTATTACACTATTTAAATCTATGAAAATTTCACATGTACTTAACTTTTCGCAATATTTTTTTTCATTACCACATAAAAACTTATCTTTCAGTAGTTTTCTTTAAGTTATATTTTTAAGAAATATAATGACTCTTACAAATATATAACTTATCTTTTAATAGTTTTCTTTAAGTTATGTTTTTAAGAAATACAATGACTCTTTCAAATATATTTTTCTTATGATTTAATGGTTTAAGTTTTATAACTTTCTCAAAATGTCTTTTTACGTAAACATAAAACATTATGAGACACTTACTATAATCATCTCTACAAATAAAAATATTTCAATAAATATAATGAAAATTATACTCAATTTGAAGCATTTTTCGCAATGAACGTAATTATTTACATTTTAGAATTTTTATCAAAATAATTTTTTAATTAAATTAGTTTCAAATCACCGTAATTATTTAATGTAATTGTATAATAAAATTTATTAAATTATAATTAATATTTTGCTGAGATTTATACAGCATTTATTATGTTTATATTTAATGTTAATCTGTAATTAATACTTATATTTATGGCTGGGTTGACACGTGGCGCATCCACAACGCTTCAACCCGGATATATATATATATATATATATATATATATATATATATATATATATATATATATATATATATATATATATATATATATATATATAAGATATGTTAATTTGTTGGCACAAAGTTTTGTTTTAGACCAAAACATGCGTCTTAAACTAACTATAAATGGATAATATAGAATAGTTCGGATAAAAGTAAAATACCAATGGCCTAGTAAAAAGTTTAGATATACTATTTAATCCGTTTTAGTTTTATAAGACGAATATTGGTGACAAGAGGCCAACTAATTTGTAGCTTTTGTGGGGGTAGACAGAGTAGACAGTAGATAGTAGACAGTAGACAGTACACTTTCGCATGAATCCTGATCCAAAAGAATGAATGTATGAATATCCATTCAGATCCCTTCCTTTTTCATACATATAAGGTCTCCCTCCAGACGCATTCATTGGTTTCAAGGTTTTAAATAAGTCATATGCATAGTACAATATACAATTTAAATGCTAACATAAAAAAGTGACCAAGTTTAAATGACCATATTTTACCATAAAAAAGGCCGTCCCAAGACTTCTGACTCAGAGAATTAGTGTTTTTTCATATTATAAATACATAGTACAGTATAGTACGTAGTATACTGTGGTTATAGTCACTGAATATATGAGAATAATGTGACACGCCATATACGACTCTAACCAACTCAAATCAATATATTAAATGATGCACAAATCTTATAATAATTGTAACAAAGTTTAAAACTTTTAATCTGGGCTCCTTCACCTTCATATTTTGTTACATATATGTTGTTGTTGTTGTTGTTGTTGTTGTTGTTGTTGTTGTTGTTGTTGTTGTTGTTGTTGATGAATTAATTATTATCAAAAGGAGGTCCAATTCCAATGTGGAAGATTATCAGATCAATTTTCATGATTAGTTTAAGCTTATTGTTGGCCTCTATCTTGGTTTCTGCTGACACAACATTCTTCATTTCTCAAAATTCAACTTTGATAGACAATTCACCTGTTTCTCATCTTCTTAATTTCTTGTGGCAGTCTGATCAATCTGGTTATCACCCTATTTGGCCGGTATTTACATTCTGCTTTTTATTTTATTTTATTTCTGATTCTTATTCATTCATTAGGCTGCATTCCTAATAATAATAATGGTACGTCCCAATCATTTGCTTACGCTTTTGTATTCTTTGTTAAGGGTATTTTAATCAAAGGTAAATAAATTATTAGAATGGTGGGTATAATTGTTACGCATTAGTTCTAGAGATGAAACTAAGCATAAGTTGACCAGACCATGCCCCTGAGAAAAAACCATTAACAACAATAGTTTGTTTTTGAAAAACAGTTAACTATAATTAGAATTATAGATAAGATTGAAGTTTTGGCCCTAGGCGGAATTTGAACCTAGCTTCGTTCACTGTCAAGGGGTATCTCCTGTCAAGTGAATCATGCAAAAAATGTATACTGTTTTACGTGGTTATGAGAGATTGAGAGGAGAAGCCGTGGCTGAACTAAGGGGGACTAGCAGGTGGCAGGGCACTCGTCTCTACTGGACAACAAACATTTTGACATTTTAAGTTAAAATTTTTGATCTTTAATTTTCTCTTTTACTTTATGGTGTAAGTAACCGGTTGAGATTTTTCGCCTCCTAACTTCATATCCTGGTTCCGCCATTGAGGAGTTGGTTGTTTCCATTTTGAATGGAGCCTGTCATTTGTTGTTGTTGTGGTGAAAGGAAAAGATTAAAAGGGAAGGTAGATAACATACTAACATTGTTCATTTAAATTAAATAATGGAGTATTGAGCAATTCTACAAAGTTATTATGTCTTGCTTTGTTGGTTTCAGAATGTCTGTTTTTTTTTTGTTTTTTTTTTTTTTTATTCAACTACAGATTTTTCTACTAAGCTTTGAGAAATCCATTCTAGTGGTTTTTAAAATTCCTGATGAGGAATAAGAATCAATTTTTTGAGTGTAAGGGAGTACAAGAGCGCACCATTACTGCCGACAGTTTTTTAAACCTAGATCATCAGTATCACCGCTGACTAACTTTATCTTAGCTAACATCTGCAATGTAGACGTGAGTTATAGGAGGATAAAACTCGGCATTCCTGAGATTTGCTTGTAAAGTTCAATTTTTCTTTATGAAGTGCCTGTGCTGACGGACTGTAGGCAGAACTCAGGAATCTCATTGGAGGCATTCAGATAGTAATTTGTAGCTGTAACTTGTAGAGTATGCTTGTGGTCAGTTATGTGCTATCTGATATTTCCAGATATTACCAATATATATATATATATATGATGATTAAGGTTACTGTTTACACATTTGTATGCCACTAATGAATGGTCTTAGTTAAACAGTCACAGTTGCTGTTAAATTTGACATAATTTTTGGTAAAACAGGAAATGAAATTTGGGTGGAAAATTATAATGGGTTCCTTCATTGGATTTTGTGGAGCGGCATTTGGAAGTGTTGGCGGTGTTGGAGGTGGTGGCATTTTTGTGCCCATGCTTAGTCTAATCATTGAGTTTGACCCCAAATCTACAACGGCTATATCAAAATGTAAGAGATTTGACGTATTATAATGCTTTCCTTGTACTGAGGTAGAAATATTCTACACTTTGAAAATAGTACACGTATAACATTATCTTCTTAGGCAGAAAATTGGCCACTATTGTGTGCTTGAGCATTGAAATGTAGCCATAGTGTGCCATAAGAGATATACTTCAAAATTGGTGCAAGATTCGTATCACATTGGTGTGAAGTTTGATTGTCCCATGGTCATAAATTCATATATTTTTACAGCAACAATTTTGCATTGTGCCTCTGGTAGGGTCAAGGGATCCGATGTATGCTAGATTACCCCTTTGTTAAAAACAGTAAAACACACGGAGGCTGTTGTTTCTGACTGACCCATACTTATGATTATGTGGAAATCGTATTGCTCGGCTGTTCCACAGTACAAGAAATGCAGCCGGTTTGATTGCTTATTTTGCTTTACTCCATCATGTTCCAAATCAAAAGAATAGCGATCCTTTCACTCCATCAGAAATGGACATGATGTATGCCATATTCTTCTACGCATCAAGGTCTTCAGCTTTCATGTAGTGGATGAATTTTGATCAATAAGACATATTGCGGATGTTGATTTTGGGTTGGTCTTAGTTAATCAATCAATAAGACTTTATTCTTTTGCACCACATTTGTATCATCTCATCAGCTGATAACTAGGTGATTTTTTTCATGATTAGGTATGATTATGGGCGCTGCAGGCTCAATTGTATACTACAATCTGAAACGGAGGCATCCAACTCTTGATATGCCAATCATAGATTACGACTTGGCTTTGCTATTCCAACCAATGCTCATGTTGGGAATTAGTATTGGAGTTGCATTTAATGTAATTTTTGCAGATTGGATGGTTACAGTTTTGCTTATTTTACTATTCGTAGGTAATTTTGAGTTCAGCTGCCTCTTGAGTGTATTTGTGCATTCGGATGGCATCACATCCCTCATCTGTGCATAATTTGCAGGTACTTCTGCAAAAGCATTCTTGAAAGGCGTTGAAACTTGGAAAAAAGAAACCATACTAAAGAAGGTCAGAACTCTTGAAATTATTATTTGTGCATATACCTGCAGTGTGAGATCTTAAATTGAATCCTATCTTGGACTGCCGTAGATTGTCTCCTAAATGGCGTAACAAAGGGTAACTAAACAAAAAGTCAAGCGTTAGTTACTTAGTCGCTTGACAGTCTGTCTACTATTAACGTAATGTGAGACGCAAGCACGCAACATATACTGAGTATAACGAAAAAGCATACCTCTATATACTCATAATTCACTAGGAATATAATGAAAGAATAACTACCCAATATATGGGTAAGTCTCATGATAGTCGTATCATACTATCATGAGGCTTTACATGTGAGATCTTTTAGCTCCAACTAAAATTGAATTCTGTTTTTGGTTCAGCAAGCTGCCAAGCGCATGGAGTCAAATGGTAAATGATCTACTCCTTAAAATTAATCATCATAAGACTTCAAAGTTGTTTGCCATCTGAGCACTTTTTATGAAAAATGAACATTATTTTGTACATTTTTCAGGCACTGCTAATGACGGAGTTGAATATAAGCTCCTTCCAGGAGGTCCAAACAAAGTGGGCAAAGAACCCGAGGTGAGTGGCTACAGAGAAGCTGATTTCATATAACCTTTTCAGTACACTTAACTGTTTGACTCAAGAAGTGATTTTAATAGGCTTCGATTAGTGAGAATGTTTGCTGGAAGGAACTTGCCCTGCTTTTCCTTGTTTGGATCACATTCCTTGCTATTCAGATTGTGAAGGTCTTCTCCAAATCCATCTTAACTGTCTTGACTCTCAACCGTTGGTCTTCAACATTTCTCTTACTATTTTTAAAATTTTGTTTCCAACAGGAAAAAACAGCTACTTGTTCAATATCGTACTGGGCGTTGAACTTGCTGCAGATAGGTACTAATCTGTCAGCACTAAAACTTATACGAATATGAAACAGTGTGACATGTGACACCATCAAATCAACCTTATTATTATTATTATTCATAATTACTCCGTAATGTGAAAATATATGGGTTGGTCTCAAGTGTGAGAATTTCATACAAGCTAAGATTCACCTGTCTATCAGTAATAATTGTTTATATGATGATTCTATTTTTCAGATACCTGTTTCTGTTGGTGTATCGTTATATGAAGCTGTAAGCCTATACAAGGGACGGAGAATAATCTCATCCAAAGGAGAAGCAACCACTCACTGGAAAGTGCATCAGCTCGTCTTGTATTGCGCTTGTGGCATTTTGGCTGGTATGGTTGGTGGTTTACTCGGCCTTGGCGGTGGATTTATTTTAGGTCCTCTATTTTTGGAACTAGGAGTTCCTCCGCAGGTGCGTCTCCGAATAGGCAAAATATCCTTTTTTTCCCTAGTTCTGCTTTTACTTTTTTTTGTACCACTTCACATCGATTGTTCCATATGATGTTCTTGTTAGCCTAACACTAATCATTTCTGAACTATGCGTACACGTAACTAACTTGGATAGCTTGCTTCAGGTGTCAAGTACCACAGCCACCTTTGCAATGACCTTCTCTTCATCTATGTCAGTCGTGGAGTACTATCTCCTAAACGTTTCCCGGTGCCTTATGGTGAGCAACCTTTCTCGTTTCAGCATGCTCTCACAACCAGTTCATGTACATGAAACTTTTATACATACGACCAAACCATTTAATATTTACATCCCTCATTTAATAACATAATAAATGTCTTAGTCATATGTGTACAACCATCTAGGAGAACAAATACACTCTATTTCCTAATAACGAAGATGCTGAGTCTTTATTTGAATGAAACGTCCAGCGCTGTACTTTGTAGCTGTGGCAACCGTTGCTGCCTTTGTCGGACAACATGCCGTCAGGAAGCTGATAATCATTTTGGGGAGGGCATCCCTCATCATCTTCATTCTAGCTTCCACAATCTTTGTGAGCGTTGTCACTCTAGGTAAGTTCAATTTGCTTATTGGGCAATTTCCAAATTTTCATCAGTTCTGAGCATTACCAAGTTTAGGCACTCAATTTATAATGCTGTTTTTTTTATTGCTTTATTCCATTTTGAGTCGCTACCAAAACAAGTTGAGTTGAGATTTTTGTGTCATGATTTGGATTTATCCTCCTGCTTGTTTATTGTCTCCATAATCAACCATTGAAATATATAAATCAACAGAGAACAGGAGCCATCATCTCTCACAATGTATTTGATATCATGTTATAGGTGGAGTTGGGGTAACCAACATTATACGAAAGATTGGACGACACGAGTACATGGGGTTCGAGAACCTTTGCAAGTACAACTCGTAAACTTTACAGCCTACTACTACTCAACATGATTTATTTTCGGAGGAAGAAGACGCCGCGCTCTTGACCGATATAAATAGTGAATATTGATGCCAATTGCCAAAGCATCTTAGTTGCTGTTCTATTGCCAAAACTCCATGTATTCTAGCCACCTCTTCGTCTCAGGTGAATAGTTTTCTAAGATAAATAATGTATGATCATACGACATAGCATATCAATGCAATTGTGACTTGCATGTACTACTTTAATCAAAGTTTTAACACAATTGTTACACATTTTTTTTGTGTATTTGAGTCTGATGATTGATGTAAGAATAAATGTATATTCGATTATTCAGCTTCATTTCACCAAAAAATAAAAAAAAATTATTCTGAATTATCCTTGCACAAAAGAGGGATGAGATGTCTAGGGATATGAAAAGATAATTCAAAAGAAAATTAGTTTTTTTTTCGCATGTAGATTATTGTACGAAAGAAATTAAGACATTACTTCCTCAATTGAATTATGATTAAAGTTATGTTTGCATTACTACTTTGTTGAAGTTTTAATTGTTAAGACTCGAGCTAATGTGACCCAATGGTACAAACTCCTTCAACCTATGATTAATGTCTAATGATGCTACATCTTTCAAATTCAAAATTATGTTATACTCTGTATTAGTTTGTCAAAATACTCTTAATTTAAAGGGTTATTTAATGGGAATACTCCAAACTATTGGGATGCTTCTTAAAATACTCCAAAATGTAATTTAACTACCAATATAACCAACTGTTACACCCATTCACTTTAAATAGAATTGGACTTTTATTAACCTATAATGACGGGTAACAAGATCCCCCTTTTCTCATTATACATGATCTTCATCTTCTTCCTCTTCCCTACACTTAAAAATCCAGAAAAATCAGAAAACCCAGTTTTAATTTCCGAAAAACCAATCAAAAATACACAAAAACCCTAAATTAATCACAGTACACCATAACTCTTCTTCCCGAATTAACCAGACCATATCCAATTAGCTCCACAAATAACTACACAAACTTTGAGCAAACCAACATAAAATATGGCCTTCGCTAAAATCTAACCAATCTCGCTTCAAGCTCGCTGGTACATGGTCACTCTCGCTTCAAAATCTGGGCAAATCTTGCATCTTTTTCCGAGGAGCTAAAATCGTCTCACGCTACCCAAATGACCAACATTTAGCCTAACAATTCATCAAAAACCCATCAAAATAATCCCCAAATATGGATATCAAACCAACTTATTATTCAAATAATCCATACTTTACCACACAAGTAGCAATCGATTTTAAAAAAAAATGGTGAAATTGCGCCCAGAAAAGGGTAACTAAGAGCTCTTTGATTGATTGACGGTGCTTCATTGATTTAACTTACTGTGCCTAAAAAAGATACAGATTTGACGAGTTTAGAGGCTAACAATTTGCCTAAATTTAGATTAATGAAGATTGATTTACAGTGGGAGTTGTTTGTTTATTTGCAAATGTGGAAACTTTGTTGGATTTTTAAAATTTGTGAATGAAAAAAGGAGTGATGTAAAAAAAGAAAAAAAAAATACAGGTGAATTGTAAACAGGTGATTGTGGTTGTGGTGGATGATGGTGAATTGGTGGTGGTTGTGGGAATGATGATCTGATGGATAAAGGTTATTAGGTGGGTAATTGTTATGTTTGTAAGGAGAGGGTGAGAGTGACTTGTTCAAGAGGTAGCCGGTTATCTTAGTGTATTATGAGAATTGGGTGTCAATTGTATGGTATATTGTGAGTTAAATTAAAGTTTAGAGTATTTTGAGAAGACCAGCAATATGTTAGAGTATTTTTATTAAATAATCCTAATTTAAATCCATCAAAATAACCTTGGTATGTTTGGTAACCTTGAATTGGTTGAATTCCGTAATTGAGACATTTCAAGTGTTTGGGAACCCCGTAGAATTTGGAATTGGAATTGACTCAATTCCTTATCAATTCCAAGTTAGTTAAAATTTGGGGTTCTCAAATACCTATCACTATCATATAGTAGTCATTTCAATTCCATCACTTTTTACGTTTTATTTTGTGATGTTAGGTTCATTACAATATTTTTATTTATGATATTTTTTCCGACCGTAAATATTTTCCGAGACAATATTTATTTTTTTCAAATATAAAACATCCAATGATCTCGACCCATATCCGTCTCGCCCAAGTTCAATTCCAATTCCAATTCCATGGGTTTCCCAAATGCAATTTTAGAATTGGATTTGGAATTGAATTCAAACATTTGAATTCCTACAATTGAAATGATGAAAATGAAATTAATGCCGTGTTTCCAAACACTATCTTACGAGATTTACCTCACGTATCACAATACACATGAGAGTTAGCTCGGTTGGTAAAAAAAATAAAGAATCGTTTCCTATAAGGCTGGGGCGCTAAATTCCATCAACATCAAATTCACCTATTATGACTCTGCACACACGAAACAAAAGACTTGCACCTAAAAATCTAATAATCTAATATGAGCTTTATTTAATTATCGCTACCAACTAGTAACGAGCCTCGATACCACCTTTTCACATATACTACCTAGACTCCACAAAAAAAACATATATACTCCGTATGTGAGAAAATAATAACGTAATTCTATAAAAACCCGACAACCTCCTAACATTGTCGATTCTCCACCCAACAACCATATGTCAATATATTTAGCAGTAAGTGGATTATACATCTGATGTAGTACATCAAATAGTATAGTTTTTGAGTTTTAATCTAAAATTTTTGAGTTTTATTATAAAGTTTTTGAGTTTATTTACTTAAACTTTAATCTCAAAAAGTTATATTATAACTCAAAAAAATTACATATAAGTTCAAAAAAATTTGATTTTTGACATCATAAAACTAAAATGTAATTTATAAACTCTATAATGCTCGTAAAAAATACACAAAAACTTTAAAAGTCATTAAGTACAGTATGATGTATTACATATGATGTACAATCTTTTTTCTCATATACTCCCTCATATCCACTCTTTTCTTCCCTATTTTCTAAAATGGATTATTCGGGTTTTCTTCCCCTTTCCTTTTTAAGAAAGTTTTTATTAATATTATACTCTTACCTCTTTCCACTCATCAAACCTCACTATATACTTTATTAATATTTAATTCTAATTATTCTTACCTCTCTCCAATAACCAAACCCCACCCATCTCCTTTATTAATATTTAATCATAATTATTCATACCTATTACCAAACCCCACTATATTTTATCAATCTTTTTCATATATTTAATAGGGTGGTTTGAAAATAACAACAATATTTGACACACTTTTTTTTTTTGAGAGTATTTGACTTTCGTGAGCAAAGTACTAATACTAGAACAACAGTCCCCCCCCTTCTCCTCTTCAATTTTGAATTGCATCACATCAGTTTTGCGGACCGTTTGTTTAGCCTTCACTCTTCTTCTTTCATCCCTTTTCCTTCTCTTTCTCCTTCTTCTCTCAAACACACACAATTAACACCATCATCAAACCCACATTCCTCCTTCTATTTTTATCAATCTTACTAACATCATCTGTCATACATTTGACTCACATTCATGCGGTTTTTGTAGATCTTTCTCTCTCTTTTTCACTCACAGATCTTTCATTTTTGTTGTTCACTAAATGCTCATTTGTTTTCTTCCATCATTCAAGATTACCCATAAGCTCAATTTCATTTTGGTAATTTCTTACTACTTTTTATCATCTGGGTTTCTCTTGTTTTGGCTAATTGGAGTCGATTTATGTGTTGTTTTTGATGATTTTGAGGTGGGGTCATTTGAATTTGAAGTTGGGTTTTTGAGATCTTACTGTTTGTAATTTTTCTGGGTTTTTTTTTTTTTTGTATTTTGATATTGATTTCTGTGGTTGTCAATTATTCACAAGGGTTTTAGGAATTACAGGTTTCTAGAATTTAGGGTTTATGATTCTAGATACTTGATGAAGTCTGACTCTATGTTGTTAATAAGAGCCTCTGGTTTCGGGATTTTTGGATTTGAATAAGTTGAAGTTGTAATCTTTGAGTTTTTGTTCAAGCTGGAATATATTTCATCTGGTTTTAGGCTTAATAATGTTGGTAACAAAAGAGGTCATGCCAAAATCAGTAACAAACCCCCTCCGTCCCAATCTTTTGTTTCCTATGATTAAAATACGGCTCACAAAGAATAAAAATGGGTAAAGAAACGATTAGGACGGAGGGGAGATTAATTTTTCGTTGAAGCGGCCTCCGCCTTAGAATAAAAAAGATGTTCCTTTTTTAGGATTATTAATGTTGTAAACAAAGATGTCATACTGAAATCAGTAACGTAATTACTTCATATACGGAGTATCACTTAGGTATGTTGGAACATGCAATCTTGTAATGGTGTATGATTGATTGTATAGGTTGCCTAATTGCTTTTGTTGTATTCTTATTGTAGTCATTGTCTCTGTGTTGCATAAAGGAAGCACCGGCCATTGTTTGCCAAGACGGATAATGCCTTGGGAAACATTCCCTAGAACAAATTGTCATCGAGTAGGAATTGGGGTGCTTAGTTTTTCCTGTTTACTAAGGAAGTATGGAAGGTGACAGGAAAATTGCAGCTTCACTTCCTCCTGCGCCTCCATCAGCTCCTCCCCCAACTCTGAGTGGATCCAGCAATGCTTTTACTCAACCCAGACCGATACACGGGTATTACTTTGTCGAGAGTATCATCTACTTTTGTGAATATCAATGGTGTTATTATTAACTATTAAGTAAATCTGCAGCTATACTGGCATTCTAAAACTGCAACTAGTGATGCCTTCATTTGTTTATTGGTTCAACTTGTTTATTCGACAGTATCTATAGCAGATACAATGAATTGTAATCTTTACTCTAATTCTTCTTTCTTCTTGTTTAGTTACTCAGGCGGAGATAAATGTTACTATTTGGGTTTTGACTACCGATGAATCAGTTATCACTGGGTTCATATTCTTAAAGCCACATTTTAATCCTCAAAATTTAACCACCTTAGTTTGTTGATATACTGAACTGACCTTTTGCCACTGTTGTTTGCATCATTTATGAGAAGAGTAGGACTTTGTTTGCATACCTTAAGAAGTTTAGTTTTTGTTTCTGCAATTTTATCGCCTCCACGCTGAAACCTATGCTGAACAAGATTTTCCCCTGATATAGGAGAACCAGCGGGCCTACTAGGCGATCAACAAGGGGTCAATGGACTCCTGAGGAGGTAATTCTGCATTTTATATTGATGTTTAATGTTTTCTTGAATTTTGTGTTCTAGCATGCACAATTTCGTGTTTGCATTTGCACCGAAATGTGTGTCAAGTTTTGATTGCTCTTTGTTATTTTGACCTTTAATTTTAAATGAAACCATTATGTTTCTTGCTATTTCAAATTATTACAAACTGACCAGGCCACCTTTTTTTCAATTTCTTTCGTGATCCTGAACTGGCTAGTCCTGTTAAATGTGATCTATATGCCTGTTAATAGTGGGCAGGAACACCTGCTTAGCTAAAGACAAGGTGGAAATTGTTCGATCTTTTATGATTTTTGCTTCTAATGTAAACCTTAGTTGTCTTATGTTTTTTTCTGGATGTTGGCCATTTGGAATGTTGAGGATGCTGACAGGTTACCAGAATGCCAAACTTATTTTTGTGTATATTATTCAGTTTAATTGGGTTTAGGAGTGCAACTAATTCAAGGGGGGTATCGATGTCTGTATCTTATTAGTCCTTCAATAAAGCACTCTCTCAGAGTGAGTATATAACTGGTATCTTCAGACGTTAAACTTACTCTGTTCTCTTTAGGTCTTAACAAATATGCTAACAAAGTAACGGTGCTTTACAAGACGATCCCTTGTTTTCTTGGGCTTGAACTGGCTAAAAAAACCATTGGAAAAAGATATCTTCAGAAGGGCTTTTGAAGATGTTATATGTAAAATTGTGATGTCATTTTAACTCTTCTTTCATGGAAGTGCTACAGTTAACCTCTGTATTATGTACTTATCTAATCATAGAAATTTATCTGACGTATAGGATGAGATTTTGCGTGCAGCAGTTCAACGTTTTAAAGGGAAAAATTGGAAAAAGATAGGTATGCCCGTCTTTTCGTACTTTGTTCTGCTTTGCTGCGTTTTATATTTGCCTCTTTGTAATATCGTGTTTCACATTTTAAAACCAAGATGACTGGATGAGAGTTTAAAATCGAATAATCACTAGCGGTAGCTACAACCACTGGTCACATTGCCTCAGTTTCCTGTCTTCCTGTGGGAATTCATAGTGCATTGGTATAGTATCACAAATCACATGTGATAATAAATAATATACAGAAGCTATCTACTGTTCAGATGATGTAAATTGAACATTTATATTGCTGTTTGCGTATAAATATGCTGTCTATATAAATAATCACAGTTGTGATCGTATATGTTCTTTTTCTCCATGGTAAGTCTCTTAACTTCAATCCAAACAGAATAGTCTAGAATTCTGTCATGTTATTTGGAGCGGTCTTCTGCTTTCTGATTTTCTTATTCTATTTGAAGTTAATAATTTCATTGCATAATTTACAGCTGAAAGTTTTAAAGATAGAACCGATGTGCAGTGCCTACATAGATGGCAGAAGGTCCTCAATCCAGATCTTATCAAGGGTCCTTGGTCAAAAGAGGTTTGTTATCAGCAATATCTTGGCTCATCTTGTTTGTAAACCCGCAGTCTTTGTTCTTTCAATTACCTGGGATTCTGGGAATTTATTATGAGGTATTCATTGATCATTTTTGTACAGGAGGATGAGATTATTGTTCAAATGGTGAAGAAATATGGACCAAAAAAATGGTCCACAATCGCCCAACATCTTCCAGGACGTATAGGTAAACAATGCCGAGAAAGGTACAAAATTTCTTTACCTGTCTAACCTTAACTCCTCATTTCCATTTTACTATCTCCAATAACCTACTTAAATTGCTTATAATCTTAAACTGGCGGCACATATAACCAGCATAATGTTATACCCCAATTTTTAGTCATCAGCACCGTATACTTCTTATTAATTTGACTGTTTGAGTTTCTGGCAATAGGTGAATTATCCTTCTTCTGGTTGTGTATCGTCACATATCTAACATTTTTTATTAAAATTCTGTGGAATGACTTGTGAGTTGTATGTGAAGTACCAAACCCAGTTAGAGATCCGTAATTTTTCAGTATTAATCTTGTATGGAGTATGCCTTTTTTTATCCTTTCCAAGATATGTCATGGTTTAAATAGGCATTACCGTCTATGTCAGTAATTTTTGCTTGTGCTTGTTTGACCTGCTCTATCACCAAATAGACTGTCCGCGGTTCTTAAAGTATCTTGTTTCACTCGGTAATAGAATTATCTATGACTGATACTTTTAATTGCAATGCTGATGTTCATATAATCCCTAGGTGGCATAACCATCTTAATCCTGGTATAAACAAGGAGGCATGGACTCAAGAAGAAGAGCTTGTCTTGATTCATGCTCATGAACTTCATGGGAATAAATGGGCTGAGCTAACAAAATATTTGCCTGGAAGGTTTGCACAATATTACCCCTGGCTCAACAATTCTTTAGTAGTCATTATGATAGTCTCGTTACAAATTTCTTGGACCTCATCATGTTTTTTGCATTTACGTCAACTCTATGGTATTATCTTTTGCTACCGTTTTGAACACGATGATTTGGATGTGTGTCTGTTTTTGTCACTGCATCATCACACCTAGACCTAGAAATCATTTGGTTGGGTTTATGTCGGGTGATCAGAGGGCCTTTTGGGTACATGTCAGTTCTAGTTGATTAGGATCAATAGATATGGGCCGGGTCAATCGGGGAACAATTGGTCGTGGCTACCAAGGTTTGTTCTGGTCATTTTAGGGCCAGTCAGTTGACATCCTGGACTAGATTGGATGGTTTCTCTCGGGTTTGGGTTGGGTTATTCAAATGGAGCCAGTTTGAGTTTACCTTCTCAAAATCTCAGCTTTAGTGATCTGAAAACTTACCCTGTTTGGTGATAATCAGGACAGACAATGCTATTAAAAATCACTGGAACAGCTCTGTGAAGAAGAAACTGGAGTCGTATAAGGCTTCAGGTCTGCTTGCACAACTCCAGGGTCTAACATTAATTGGCCATCAAAATCAGCCCGTGCCTGCAGAGGGAGAAGAAATTTCAGAATGCAGCCAGTTTGGTTGCTCACAAACTGCAAGTGAAATGTCAAATGCAGGTTGCCACACAAGAGAAGACTTCCTTGTGTCAGAAGGATCAGATCAGGGAATGATGCAGAATACCAGTCCAACAGCCTCATGTTCTGAGCAACATTATACTCCTCTTGACGACATGACTTTCACAATTCCTGATATACCTTGTGAATTCACCTGCTCCTCAAATTACGATGAAGCAAATTTTTCAAAAGATATGGAGTCTGGTCAAAGGGATGGCATCTTTGGTTCAATCAGCTTACCCATGAACTCCTCTTTGAACATGGCTCCAGATTCTTGTCTGCCAGGGAACTTCTTTCTTGGGCAAATGCCAAATGCTGAAGAAGGGTGTTCCCAAATCATACTGACCCAAGAAGAGGATGACGCCAATGTCGAAAGATGCTCTCCCATGATTGATTTGGAGAGATTCCAAGAATATATGAATTTCCAATCGATTTACGACTTCTCGGAAACAGGTGGAACTGCTGCCTTGTTGCCATATAATCACAGTTCCTCTGGGTTAGAAGCTTCAAACAGTGATAAAATTTCCTCTCCTTTAGATGTTCCCGGTGAAAATGGTCGTTTAACAATTGGTGACATGGAACACAATCTGATAAATGACGGTTTGTCTACATCACAAGGGCAGGAATCAACTGAACAAACACATTTGCCAGAGTCATCAAGATTAGTACCTGTAAATACATTTGTTTCAAAAATATCTGATGATCAGCAAACTACCCCTCCTAGACTTGAACGACCCATGCTTCCAAACTGTGAGCAGGAGGTGGGAACGCTGTGTTATGAACCTCCTCGTTTTCCGTCTTTGGACATTCCCTTCTTTAGTTGTGATCTTGCTCAATCTGGTAATGATGCTCAGCAAGATTTTAGTCCACTTGGGATCCGTCAGTTGATGTCGTCTGCAAGTAGTGTTACTCCTTTTAAGTTGTGGGATTCACCATCTTCAGATGATAGTCCAGAAGCTTTGTTGAAGAGTGCTGCTAAAACTTTTGCCCGCACACCATCAATCTTAAAGAAGCGACATCGTGACCTATTATCTCCGTTATCACCCTTTTCAGAGAGGCGATATGACAAGAAGACCGGAAGTGATGTAAATCAAGGCTTTCTGTGCACCTCTAGGTTGACAAGAGAATTTTCATGTCTAGATGTTATATTAGATGAGACAGTTAACCCGAAGGACCATGCAAAAGCTTCAACTGAAGATAAAGAAAATATCTGTCCTGGTAATGAAGGGTTTAGAGGGGAAGCTAATTATAACCAGGAATTTGAGGTCAGAATCTCAGAGGAAGATACTTGCATGAATGATGGCCACAGTAAGGAAAAGGAAAGGACTCCTGATGGAAATTCCAAGAAAAAGTTTTATGAAGACTGTGCTTCGGAAACAGTGAGACCCTTTCTTATCCTATCTGTGATTTTCTTTCATAAAGATCTGAAAACTGAAGTACAATCAAACTGAGGAATGGTGACTATTTTATGAAAAATTTCACGTAGTGTCTAAATTTCATACCCATATAGGAATGGTGACTGAGGGACACAATTACGCAAGGTAATATATAGTCCAAGTAAACAAAGAGTTTGATGTATATCTCACTACGTGAAATTTTTCCTAAAATAGTCACGTCCAACACTTGGACACGAACCCAATTTGGATACTTCTTTAACCTTCCAGTTGTCAATATGCCATGTTACTTGTACTTTAGTTTGTAATTCAAATATCTGGGTAGAAGTACTTTGTAACAGTGGAAGTCTAACGATACCTAATTGGTTGTCTCTGAATTTCGTTTGACAGCCAAGAGGAGCCTTAGTGGAACGTCACTTAAATGGGGTAGAATTATCTTCTCCGGTTGGTATTAGACCTCTCACGGGACTTCAGACAAGTGACAGATCTACAGAAGTCGCCAACTTTAAGAATACGTCAGAACAAGCAGCCATTGCAAAGTCACCATGCCTTAAAACAGGTTCTCTTATAAGCCCGCTCTCGTTTGATCATATGAAGAAATACAATGGTTCTGCAGTATCATCATCTGGTCAACCAGTTTCTGCAGTCACTACGGTTATGGTTGATAGCCTTGTCAATGAAGTTGGTGCGGAGAATCTAAACTTGTAAGATTCAGCTGCCTCCATCTGATTGATACACACACCTTTGCATATAATATAATACTCTACTATAAGAACTGATATTTTCCAATGCTTGTTGCATTCTTCCTTTTCTCAGCTTTGGTGGGACCCCTTTTAGGCGCAGTATGGAATCTCCTTCGGCGTGGAAGTCACCTTGGTATTTCAGCTCTCTTGTTTCTTGCCCGAGATTTGAACCAGATATAACAATTGAGGTATACTTGTTGGATATAATCCCATAGATTGGAAACTGGTACATGTTGCGGGCTTGTGGCCCCAACTCCACTAAACAAATTTTAAGATTATTTGAAAATTAGGTCCCTACTTACATCCGTTTTTCCTTGAACTCCATCCCAGAAGTAAATATATACGTGTTGGAACAAAGTGAATATCATCAAGAGGCTTAGGATCCTCTCCATTTCCTTTCTTTTAGGAAATGGAGAGGCCATTTCCTCTCTCAATCCCTTTTAATAATAATTTTCTCTTTCACCCCCATTTTTCCTTTATTTTTATGCGTAAATTTAGAACCGTTAGATGTTGTTACAATGCGATCCGAACCGTTGATGGGATATGACAACAATCAATGCTCAATAATGAACATGTTCTGGCCCCAATCCCTCTCGACAAACTCTCACACACACACACACACACACACACACACCTGAATTCGTTTTTCCTAAAACTCCATCCAAAGTAAAATGTATACAACGTGTTGGAGCAAAAGGGGTGCTCAATAATCTACATTGTTGTTTCCGACACGCAGGATATTGGAATATTCATGAGCCCGGGAGAGAGAAGCTTTGATGCAATAGGGTTGATGAAGCAGATAAACGAGCAGGGAGCTGATTCCTATGCAGATGCCAGGGAAGTTTTAGGGGGTGAAACTCCTGACAGTATACTTAAGCAACGATGCTCGAAAAAATTGAATATAGAGGGAGAGAGCAGTAATGTTCTCGACTGCCAACTTGATGGCCGTCTTCATATGACACCAAATATCTCGGTATGTATACCCTGCCTTGAGATAAATTCATGTTTTTAGTTAGACTGGTTTGGTACAAGATTTTTAGGCACCCTAAGACAGCGATATTACGAAAAACAATAGCTGAACCATCTCGAATGGGACAATCGTGATTTTATAGATGGACCTGCAACCTGTGCTCCTTGTCCTTAAAACTTGGTTACTCCAGGATATCATATGATCTAACTCCATTTTGTTGCCTGATATTGTGGACTTGCAGACGGAACGGCGAGTTCTTGATTTCAGTGAATGCGGTACACCGACGAAATCAATGGGGAAAATGAAACATGTTGGTGATGCGATGCAGGCTTGACAAGCCCTAGCTAAAAAGTTGTAGGTAGCACAAGTCATTGTACGTTGATTATGCTACTACCTGAGCAAAGCCTTAGTATATACAGATTATATTCTCTGTCCATTTATAATGTTTTTTTTTTTTTTTTTTTTTTTGAATGATGTAAATTTATTGATTCAAGATATTTTTCATTTATTTTTTCAGCTATCTTCCATTTAAATACAAGTAAAAATTGACGAGAACGTAGTAAAGCTTGCAAATTCATCAAGTCTGTCTTTAACATTTAATCTTGCGAACTAAACTAACTGGCAACTAAACTAGCTTGCAAATTGTGTAAGAATCACTGTCTACGCAGAGCACTCGATATATGGCACAACATCCCCATGAATGTAAAAATTGCGACACGTTTTCTAATTTTAATAGAATATCCGTAGTATATATTATATTATAGCTATAAACGTACAATATTATTTCAAATTGTACCGTTTTGTTGGTAATATGTAATAGTGTGTTATTTGGTTTTAATGAGCTAACTTTCACAAAAAAAAACACTGTTAGATTTATAGTAATAAGTTACTAAATATTCCGACGTATAAAAAATAAAGTTGTGTAATTAAGAGATAATCATGTTTTTATTATAAGAAATCTAAATTGTTAAATGTAAGGAGTGCTTTGTTAAATATCAGACACCTATATTTCTGAGTGTCATGTTAGTGTCTGTGTCTGATACGTTGATAACAAAATGTTTGTGCTTCATAGATCCACTATCTACAAATTGTTCTTTGTTCTATAAGAGGACAGTCTATAAGTTTTTTTTTTCCCAACCTTCTATAAGAGGACCAATGCATCTAATCTTTTTGGATAAAAGAGTAGACTGAAAGTCCGCGATTCTCAACCCACCTCAAAGAAGTGGGACACGAACGCCCCAAAGTGGCCGTAAAATCAACTACTTTATTGGACTGAAAAAGTATCTTACTCCCTTACCAAAGTGTCTGGTTCTAATATCAACAATTTTAGAAGTTTTCCAAGATAGAATTGATAAAGAGAGAGATTTTAGCTAAATAGTGAAAAACAAAGTTTAGAAGCTATAATGAGGGGTGTTAACTACTCTTGGCCTTGCTCGTCTCAAGAACAAAAATTCGATCTCGAGCCGATCTCGAGCTTACCCGAGCTTCCTTTCAAGCTTTTGAGCTTTAACGCGAGCTCGAGCCAAATTCGAGCTCAAATTGAGCCCATATATAATTGCTAATTTTTTATTTTTTTGCTTCCAATAAATAAAAGGCGCAAAAAGTTATATTAAGAATATTTGACAAATTGAATTTGATATGATGATCAAAAATATAATTATGATAAAATATTTTTACAACATATAAGGAATATCTTATCTAATCACACATGTTCGAAAAAGCTTTTTTCGAAATGAGCCGTTTTGCTCGAACTCGTTATGCTCTCGAGCCGAAAAAATGTCGAGCTCGCACGAAGCTTTGACCGAATTTGACCGAGCCGATCTCGAGTATAATAATAATTTATGGTCATGATCGATAATAATACTCGAACTTAGAGCTGCATCTTTTATTGGAGTATCTTGTTTGGATCCACCAAAATTAAATTAAATTTAATGGAACTTTCTATCTTGCGGCTTAATCCAAACAGTGTCATCATTATTACAATTATTTGAAACTATAATCGCTATGCTTTGGAAGAACATATTGAGCTAAATTAGCACTTTATTCAACAAGAGACTAATTCTCACAAATTACAATTATATTAGCCATCGTGTTCATGAGGCCGGCGAGTGCTAAACAGAATAGTCCCCACTCTACGAAAGGCGCGTCACAGCAGCGTGTATTGCATCTGCAAGATGAGGGATAGTCTTCAAGCTCAGTCCAGCCATGCTTATCCTCCTGGTTCAGAGCAGATTAAAAAAATAGTAATGAATCATAATCTAATACCATGGTGTTATTACACTAGTAATGTGAAACCACTCGTCAAATATAAAAGGGAAGTCATAAAAACTTGGTATTTACCCGTCAGATGTCATATAAATATGGTACTCTTTGGTCATGAAAGTCACTTGCTCCTTGTTTAGTCCCGTAAAAGTAAACATCCCAATTTGCTTGATTATGTGACTCCAGTCCCCAGGTGTACCTGGCCAAACCGCAGTAATAAGTGTGAGAAGAGACTTCATTGAGTGAGGAGTACTCATAATCCGGTTTCCAACAACGTCAGCGTCAAAATTACATTTGTGGCTTCCTGATATATATACTCGGTTCTTTGAAACATATACGGAGGATAAAGCAGGTTCGAGAACAAGTTCTTCCAAGCCTAATAATGTCTAAAAATAAGCTTTTTCTAACTTCATTGTTAGTTAACTTTGACATCGAAATGAGATTTACAACAAAGCATACACTTAGCAAGTCAAATATAGCTTAAAAAGGATTTAAAAATTCACCTTTAGTTCGCAAAGCCTCGAAGAGTTTCTTTCTCATAGTAATAATACGGTCAGCCATTGCCTTCAACTCGCCCGACCATTCGTTGAACATAGATCTATAACCATAAACAAACATTAAAATCCAATGCGGAGTATATGGCATTGACAAATAGATACATCTAGTATGTTGACACTATTTCTGCTACAATAACATTGGTGAGTCTTGCATAAGACGTTCTCACATGTGAGACCACACCAAATTCTTGTGATTCCTCATTTAATTATATGGTTAATAGTTGGTCTCACACTCTCACAAGTAAGACCATACCATACTCAGTATAAGTTTTTGAGTAACCCCATTACCCTTAGAGCTACCCTTAGAGCTGGCAGGTGTGACCCGACCCGAACCTAAGAAAACTCGACCCGACAGAACCCGAGAATATTACAACCCGAAACAGACGACCAACCCGACCCGATGACGACCCGTAACACGACATGACCTGAAACCAACACAACCCGATGACCCGATTTTCAGTGACCCGGCCCAGACCCGACCCGACCCGATACAATTGATGAATCGACAACTATTAAGCTTAATATTGATAAAAATGAAAGTGATTTTATATTTAGATTGATATGTTTGACTTAATAATGAAGTAATTAAACCAAATAATGGTTAAAAACTAAATTTAATGGTAAAAAATTGAAGTAATGTGATAAAGTAACCGGACCCGATAATGACACGACCCAAACCCGACCAGGTACATCATTTTACCCGAAATGACCCGACCCGATACAACATTTGACCCAGAATGACCCGACCCGATAATGACCTGAACCCAATATGACCCGACTCGACTTGACTCGACTTGACCCGACCCAGACCCAAATCCAAACCCGACCTGACTGTCCCGATTGCCACCTCTAATTACGCTAATGTCTTAAAGGCTCCTATCTATGGTGAGATGGCAGAGGGGGTTAGATATATGCAACCTTCACCATGTTCTCCATGATGGTTAAAGATAGTCTTAAAGATAACCAACATTGCTACTAGGTACAAATGGTTTTCTCTTGGCGTCTAATTGGAAAGCCCAAGTATTTAACAAGTCTTGAACAAGAATTACCTGTCTCGAAGAATTGTAGCCACAATTGATGCACCATGAAGAGGAGGATTGGAGTACATGGGCCTAATGACTAGTTTAAGCTGACTTTCCACCTTGTTGGCCACATCAGCAGTCTTGCACACCTGACAATATTAAACAAATCACGGGTCATCAAGCATAAAGCATAGGGTCTTGGTGAGCTACATGGACCTTATGGTGTCCGCACGTCCTTACAATGCTTAAGGCTCCAACACGTTCCCCGTAAAGACCCATGTTTTTGGCGTAACTCTGAGCCAGGAGACATTCACCACCGTCTGCCACAAACATTCTAACCGCCTGCGCATCTGCATTTAAGCTTCCACTTGCAAATCCCTACAACGAAGATTAGAATTAGCAGATGTATCACACGACTATTTATACTATTCTAGTCTGTTTATAAATAAGTGTCATTTAGTACACTTGCTCTTTCCTCAGTTAGATGTCATCCAGTACAATGAGACACAGAATTAACAGATTTAGCACACAACCATTTACAGTAATCTTCTGTTGATATATTAACTGTCAAGAAGTACATGTGCTCTTTCCCACAATTAATTAATACTCGGTATCAATTCTCATGCTCTTGTCCACAAAATAGTAGCCAAATTTCCGGCATTACGCTCAAAGAGATTAATTGAATCATCTTTATTCTCTCACAATATAGTACACCTATGTAAATACGTTCAAATATGCAGGTGGGAGTCGTGGGACGTACTGAGCTTTCCATTATGATTTCTTGCATAGTTGTGTCTTGGTAGTAAAATTATAGAAAACAATGAATGCCAAGTCCATGAAAGTAGATGTACCTGATAAGCACTATCAAAGAATGGTAGCAATCCTTTTGATCTGATCAATTGCCTGATTTTCTCCCACTGTTCAAGTGTTGGGTCAACACCAGTAGGATTATGAGCACATGCATGAAGGAGCACAATATCGCCAGCTGGAGCTGAACCAAGGTCTTCTGTGAGGCCTGATACCCCCAAAAACAAGGGCATGAGATAAGAAAAGAAGGGGAAAACGCACCAGATGACTAGATATTAATTCTCTTGATACCAGTACTATGATTAATCGAAAAGAGTTGTTACTTAAGCAGGTTTACAAAGTTATGGAGAGTAAGAGCATAATTATAAACCTTGAAAATGTAATCCACGTGTCGCGGGATCATAATAACGGTAAGTCTTGACAGTTAGGCCTGATAATGTGAAAATCTTTGGGTGGTTTCCCCATGTTGGTAGAGGAATGTATATCGTCTTCTGCAGCAGAGAGTACAATTCATTTACTTCGTATTGATATAAAAGCTAGTCTCTTGAAAGATGGTCTAATGTTAACATTACGTGCATCCAAGACCAACTCATTTGACTATAAAGCCCACCCGCCCCACCCATACACCCATCCCCCATCTACTGAAAGAATAGGTGAACTCACAAATTTTCCCTCCAAAACGAAATCGGAATTACTTTTTCACATACGGACTTTACTCTTTCACATACATTTTTTCATTAAATTTCCATATCATACCCGTATTTCTAACTTAAACAAATTAAGTTTTATATGTAACTTTTTCCCTAAAATTGAATCTAATTGTTCTAAAAACTTGAACAATGAATTATAATTCCCCCATTACTGAAATAATTTAGTCGATTAGCAATTATTAAAATGTTTTGTTGAAATTATTTGGGTTTACAATTAGTGAAATTAATCTATGTAATTATTTATTAATTAGGGTTTATGGTTATTGAAAGGAAGTAAGTAAAAGTGACGGCATTCATACTAGTGTGAACAGTGTCTACCGGCAATTTCTTCTTTGACAAAAGATCAGTACGTGGCCACATGAATGACATGATGCAATGAAGATTTGATTGGTGGGACGGTAAGACAGGAAGTTCTACTTTCCTGGACAAATATTAATCGCATCTCGCATATCAAATAATCGATTGGTGGTGCAGAAAATGGGTGGTCAAACCATCACACTGTCGTCGGGGCATGGTCGGCTGGGGTACGGGTCGCATGGAATGTGGTTGGACGAAGTGGGTTGTCGAAGGGAGGTGAAGGGAAAGGAGATGAAAAAGATCAAATGACTAAGGGAGAAAAAAAAATGACAAGGGTATAATTGTAAAAGACGTATGTGAAAAAGTACAACCCTTTTAAATAAGTAAGTTATTAATAATTTAATTGTATAACTAAATAAGGAAATTAATAAATAAAATGTATTTCATTATATAATTCTTTTCATTAAAATTAATCTTTTCATCAATTTATATAATTTTCACTAAACACTAAACTATAATATTTTAATTAAAATATAAATAAAGCCAAAAAAGAAACTATTAAATCTTTAACTGATGTTATTATTTGATAATGACTTGACTCATACTATATATAAACAAAACTATAAATCGTTCTGATTAATTTCATGACAAAAAAATATTTGAGAGAATTTATAAATTGGAATCATTAGCTTTGTGGTATAAAAATACTTCTTTTAAAAAAATATGTTTGAGTACATTACTCAATTCTCTTGGATTAATTCACTTTTTTTTTTTTCTCGAAACAAAATACAATAACGAGAAAAATGAACAATTATTGAGATACCACTATTATTTTAGTGGTTCAATTTTACTCAATTTTCTTGAATAATTTTACAGTTCAATTTTTTTTCCCTCATATCAAAATATAGTGACGTGAAATATGAAAAATTAATGAGGTGTTAATTTAACATGATTAAGTAATACAAAAAAATAAAAACTCTATAAATACCGCGCATCGCTTGATCTAAACTAGTATCTACACTACCTCAAAAGATACATACCCGATTTTATCAATCATATGGATTTGTCGGAATTGCCGCATACGGGAATTACGGTTTCAAATAAAATTGTGTTGATCCAAAAACTAGTTTGAGAAGGTTGTGCTCAACAGAAAAATACCTGATGATGATGTCTTGCTAAAAATTCACCTCCTACTCTCAATGAGCCCGTTCCAGATAAACACTGAACAGTAGCAACTCTATTTTCTCTAATGGCGGGACTATTATCATTTATACGCATCCAAGAAGGGAAAAGAACACTTATTAGGCTCATGAAAACAACCAACAAACATAATGAATGACGTAGACCAATAAAAAAGAACGTTGCAAATTCAACAGCTTTGAAATATCTATACATATTTTTATCAGTACCATTTCTGTATTAGTTATACGTGCATCAGTTATTCTGTTACTTTCAGCAGAAATTCAAGTGTTATCATGATAATTATCCAAGACGTGCTAGACTTAAGTAGTATTTCATCAATTTGACAATTTATAAAGAACAATTTATGCTTGTTCAATGCAATTTATAGTTCAATGCATCATTTGTTATCTTGGCACATTTATGATTGTCTGACTGTCCTATGGGCTATTAACAAAATCGGCTGCATTTGCTACTACTACTACCAATTGTGCTACATAGAACATATGCGAGCACAAAATTACACTTCTGATGACCTCTCAAGTAACTAACATAATAATCACGAGTTCATGATAACTTCAGCAACTCGTGTAAACACATCACACATCAGGTCAAAAACATATGTATATAGTAGGATTGCATTTTTTAATATATATTACGCACCCTCAAATATCTATAAGCGCACACTTATTCAGTAAAGTTATAGTCGCATTTACAGCCACAAATATTAAAACTAGAGATAGTGAGTTTACTAATAGTCATGAGTTACCTGTCATCACCAAACATGAGTTTTGCACTGAGCTTATTGAATTCTGCGAGCCCGGTAATAGGAAGGTATTCCTTCACTCTCGACCTACAAAAAAATGATCAAAATACCTGTAAATCGTCTTCCCTAAGTGAGGTGCAGAATTATATAGAATAATAACAACTGATTTACTTGCCTATCATTAGTAAGTATCTGTTCAGCTCTTCTCACCACATTTAAAACCAGAGGTTTACCTTCCTGAAATAGGCAATATGTAAGTAAGAGTGAAAAGGTCAACAAAAGTTTACAAGGCATTACTTTAAAACCTTAAAGCACGTCGTCATCAAGAAAACTAATGCAGCTTTTCTAATCAGTTGTTATCAGTAGAATTAAGTTTGTTGAGAGCCTCTGGCCAACCCACGGCTACTCCATAGTTTCAATAGTTGGTCTTGTATGAGACTGTCTCACATGTGAAACGACCCACAAATCATTATGTATTTCTCAATTAATTATAGTGGTAACAGGCTGCTCATAAATGCCTAAGTATTGTGTAGTTTCAATGTATATCCCTACACCATCTAAACTGAATTTTGTTTTTAATGTTTAAAATTAAATACAATAGCGAATTGGAGTTATGTTGAAACACCATAGAAAATGAGCCCGTCGGATCATAGAACAGAAATTGCTCCTAAAGTGAATTTTCAGTGTCGCAAATTTCTGTTCGTGAAGGCATACAGTTGAAATATGGGATCTGCTAATGAGAGGATAATGACTAATGAGCAATACAGAAAGATTACCTCTGTTCGGTAAGCACCAACTCCCAAATTCAATTTTACAGGACTTGGATCTTTGTTGTACGCAACAGTTACCTATTAACAAAGGCATTGAGAAGCAGTTTAAAAGCTATTGACCAAAAATAACATTTTGCTCTCGGGTTAACACTTAACAGTTAACACCCTGAAAAGTTAAAAATAACTACTCCCTCGTTGCAGTACTTGGTATATAAGTCCTATAGGTAGCTATTGCAGGAAAAACAGCATTATGATTTATGATTGAGAACAACAACAACATTACCCCAGTGCCTCAATGGCTCCTGCAGATTACGGTGTAAGGGGGGGTCGGATGTACACGGTCTTACCCTTGTGTTAGCAACACAAAGAGACTGTTCAAGACTGAGCACAGAAAAATAAAGATTATATGTTTTACAATTGACTGAGAAAAAGGCACAAATGAAAAACAAATAAAGATTATATGTTTTATATGATTTCTTTTTCTTATCTGTTTTTCTGAATTCATAAGTCTATCTTACAGATTCTTACTTCCAACATATTCTGTTGCCATTGCAAACTAGACAGTCGTAACCAAAAACATACTCCCTCCTTCTCAATCATTTATTTACCTTTTGTATTCTTTGTGGGGGGTATTTTAATGAAAAGTAAATAAATGATTGAAACGCAGGGAGTGTTACATACATACCATTAAAACATACGGAGTAGATTATTTAAATAGTCCAAATGACAAAAGGAAACGGAAAGAAACGAAGAGGATCCTCGTAAACAAAAGCCATCCCATGCAAAATCAAATAAATATAGAGATCAACACAAATCATAAACATTAAATAAGATTAAACAGAAGAAGAAGAAAAAGCAAACCCAGAAATCATTTCCATAAAGATCCAACATAAGAAGATGATGATAAAGGAAAGGAATAATAATACCCCAAGAATAGGATCTTCAGGAGCTTTAACAAGATGGGCAAATGCAGAATTAGCATGAAACCCAGAAGTAATTGACGGGTATACCCCTTGATTATCAGAAGACTCCATTGTTGAGACTTCCAAATGTCGTGCTAACGTACTCAATCTTCTACCTGCTGTAGCTGAGCTATCAGATGATAACATTGATGCCTCCTGTTTATCATCATCCATTTTTTTTTTGAATGAAAATTGTAACCACTTTTGTATATATAATCTGTGTTTCTTGTTTCGTAATTTTTCGAGTCGTGGCAGAAATGGGAAATGTTGCGTGCGAAAACAAAGAGGAGATCGGGAATGGGACCCGCTTTGGAAATGGGCTGTCAACTTTCTACTTTGTCAACCTGACATTTGGAACTTTTTTCGAGGTAAAATGACACTGTAACCCTTATCCACTAAGTCTTTCTTAAATACGGAATATCCACCTTAAATCTTAAAAAGGTCAAATATTATCACACGGTGGTAATTAAAATAAATTTCTTGGCATATCTCAAGCAAATTGCCCTGTGATTTGGTATGTATTTAGGCTCCGTTTGACAAAGCATTTTAGGTATCTGATTTGGTCAGAGTAACTTATTTGACCAAAATTTCAAGTATCTTATTTTTTTTTTTGTAAGCGTTTGGCAAGTAGCTTATTTAATCTAATAAGTTACCTGAAATGAAATGCCACCTAGAGTAGCATTTGAAATTTAAGGTATCTGATTTGGTTTGATTTTCCGTTTTTACCCTTTAAATCTTTACTATTAAATAATTATCATATCTTTTATGTCATTTCATCAAAATCAGTTACCTTTTCAGTTAATTTGCCAAAAAATTTTTTTAATATAATCAACTATCTTATCAGTTCCTAATTTTCAGTTCAGCTACCTTATCAGTTACCTTTTCAGTTTTAGTTAGTTTTTTAGTTTTCAGCTAGTTTTACCAAACAGAGTCTTAATCTTTCTTAAGCTTAACACGCGTGTCCATCTTAAAAGAGAATTTGTGAACCCTTTTGGTTAACTTACATGCCACGGTTCAACTATCTCAAATAGCTTGTTTCTTTTCGGGAAAAAAATGTGAGGGCAAACTATTTGTAGTCAAATGGATGGACGTAAGATCATGAACAAAGTCGTTATCAAACGTAGCAGGTTTGCTATGTACCACAAAGAAACAGAAATTGGTAAACGAAAATATGTAAAAGACAAAGCCGCTACTTGACGGATTGCCTTTGCTTAATGGGTGACTTTTATCCTTGTAAAATCGTATTTTGTTTTGGATCAGGGAAAAGTCTCAATGAGAGATAGCGTCAATACAAAAGAATGCGATAATCTTTATCGTTTGATGACTTGGGTACGTAATTGTTTGTTTTATGGAAAGTGGGTACGTAATTGTTGCATTGTTGGTATAAGGATAGACATTGATCTACTCCATAGCTAAAGGTTTTTATTCCCGTCTTTTTTGTGAGAGTAAAGGTTTTTTTGGATTCCCGTTGAGACTTTTCATACCCATTTGTGAGAGTATTTGATACATTGAGATATTAAAAAGTGATAAAAAAAATTGTAAAAAAAATATTTTTATATTTTTATTTGATTAAATTTTATCTACATGATTTAATAGTATAAAAATTATTATTAAAAAAAATTGTATTTTGAAGATTTTTTTAGCTTTGATTGATTTCTAACCCCATACCCCCAAAATTGAACCAAACACAAGGTGTGAAGTATCAAGATTCCAACCCGATACCACCTGGTCTGAACCAAACACCCCCTTAGTTGAGTTTTGGGGTTAAAGTTCAAAATTTGTCAATGTGTTCTTTGTGGCTTTAACTAGCATTTTATACGGTCACTTCTAGGAGTATTATTGATTGCCTTGCTTTAACTTGGAACTTGATCACTCTCAATGACCGGAGAAAAAAAAAAAAAAACATAAATGAATAGAAAAAATCAATGATGTCTCTCCGGTTTTTCAACTTCTATTAACCCTAAACAAGAAGCAATGTATTAGAATGGGAAACGCTTGCCTAATCTTAATTCAGTTCCGTCTTGTTTCAGACCGCCTTATTTCAGACCGCAATAAGACCTCTCACAAGTGAGAAGCACATGGGTGGTGGGACACCCCCATGTGCTTTCCCACTCACACCTTAAATGGGTTTTTTGTGAGAGGAAATGATATCGTCTGACCATTTCAGACGGATAGGGCGGTCTGAAATAAGAATTTGTGATCTTAATTAAGCAACCAGTATGTGTTTTGTGTTTGCAATGATCTTAGTACAATCAAGAGCCCTAAACCATGTTGTCATTCCAAGTTTAAATGTTCCGTTTTCCATCTCATATTCTCACTCCATAAATACATATCTTATCAATATCTCAACCCATCAAACCTATTACTCCCTCCATTCAACTCCACATTACAAGTTTGTTTTTTCACATTTGTCAAATAAGATCCCACATGAATATATTTTCACTTATGTATCGAGAGAAAATCAAAATTGAATGTTCACTTGTGAATAGTGTACAAAATAAAAACTTGTAATGTGGAGTTGAAAGGAGGGTCAGGGAGTATTAGACAAGGAACGTATAATGACTTTGGTCGATCACATCATTCACGTGTAAAACCATCTTGTTCTGCGCATTCAATGCACATTACCAGCAAACAAAAGTCAGCCGAGCGTGGGAAGAGAGAGGTGGTGGTGCTATCATAGCTTATGGAGCAATTAACATAATACGGAGTAAAACCCAGGAGTATGATTGACATAATTATTCAGTCGAGCAAAGTTTTCCGCATATCTCAACATTAGATTTCTCCAGCACAAAAAAAAACACGCTTCCCATCTCACCACATTCTACTGTTGTAAAAGCTATTGGTGAGAAGGGAAATAATAATACATCTAAGATTGAAAAGAAAAAAAGTGCAAGTTAAATAGAGGGGCGAGAAAAGAAGGTGGTGGTTGGTTCAAACAAAATTGTTATCAAGTAATCTACTCCAACTTTATCCTGTCCATCTCATTCATCACACCTTCAAGCTGCAGTTGCAAACATTTGAATGTCAGTATCGACAGTAATTGCTAAAGCCTAACTACAACTTAGAAACTGCAACCAAGAGACTAATGTGCAAGTGATCTTCCTACCTTGGCAATTTGACGGAGAAAGTAATCGCCATATCGCTTGGATGGCTTAGATTCAACAAGGTGGATCATATCCTGCACCAACAAAGAAAAAAAAAAAAACATGACGAGGTAACAGTCTAAACTCCAAATCACAAATTCCAGCAGATATCAATCTAAAAACATGACTAGGTAACACCTAACAGTTCATGATTTTGTCATCGTGTCACGTCATTCCTTTTCACCATTTTTCAGCCCTTCCCCTCATCATTTCCACAACTTCTCAATTCTAATCAAAAAACCGTCACTCATGATATTACTGTTGTATCATCTTACTATCTATACAAAAAAAAGACACCAGAATTACGGAATTCAAGAGAGTTAGGAAACTAGACATACATCATCAAGATAGAAATCAATGTCTGCATTGGAGATAATTTTTCCCTCGGCACCAACAGTATGTGTTTTGTGTTTGTATGTCATCAAGATTGTCCTGACGTGAAGAAGCAACCAACTAGTTAATTACCTCCAAAAAATTGAAACCGAAAGATGAACTGCAGTACTAGAAAACTCCAACCTCAAAGTAGCTTCGTCCACTTCCATGTGAGTAGCAAGCTTCCCAAGAGAGATGGTAGAGTAAACCTTCAAGAAGGTTCTAACACCAGCCAACAATTGTTGCTGCTTTACTTCATAAAGGAACAGCTTCAGCTGTAGTCTGTAAGCATCCTGTGTAGGACAGATTTACTAGATAAGCACAAGGAAAGCACCCGAGACCGGCAAATCACAATCGAAAGATATTTTACACTGAATGAACATAAGGCCCATCCATAGAGTTGCGAAAATGAACAGATATTTTACAGAGAACGAACAGATAATCTGTAGACAATGAACACGGAATTTACAGATAGGTTATAAAATCAACCAATATAGTGTTACGACAGGCATAAGTAGAAAAGCACAAGTAAATAGTGATCACTGATTTGATCACCATATCTACTGCATGCTTTACAAGAAAAATGACCAAGTAAAGGAAGCACTGACTTTCATCATCATGAAACTATAAGGCCTGTCCATCCATAGCCTAATATTATTGATAATATATAGAACCTATGTTGCCCGGACTCGGTCACAAGTATCCGACACGGGTACTTGTCTAAGTGTCGGATTCATCTATTTTATTAAAAAAAATCATGTTTTTGGTCTAAAATGAAGTGTCCGAGTGTGCAGTGTCCAACACGGATACGTGAGGTAATAATGAAGAGTCCGAGCAACATATAGAACATTTTAAGACTAAACACACCAACTCATGCAGATAGGACGGGAAAACTTCTCCATCTCAAAGCATTGATTTTAAAAATTTTGGTAATGTCCAAGCATCAGAAAGCGAAAAACGCTTGAAAATCATGTGTCATCCACTATAGATAAAAGGCAGATGGCAAAATAAAAGCAACGGTCATAACATGTTCCATTAGAAGTGCTATTGCCTCCTCCAAAGATTAAAGGTAAAAACTAATCAGTTTCAAAATTAGACCACTACTTCACTTGCACGACTACAAGGTTCATAAAGAAGTAAAAGGTCCGTCTTAAGTTAATTACTCCCTTTGTTCCAACGAATAGTCCACGTATTCCATTTAGTTCGGCTCACAAATAGTTTATGCTTCCTTTTATGTTTGCATTGTGTTGCGGAGAGTGGTCTTGTACTCCCTACAATACTTGCATGTGCTTACATGAAAAACCAATCTAAAGGCACATGTAAACTATTCACAGGGATAACAAGATGAATTAACAGCACACCTGATTGTAATTGACAAGAGGTTCAATATAGTTTGGAGCTGATGGAGTGATAAATTTGGGGCATGCGTACGAAAATAGCTCGTCGTACAAGGCAAATGCCTCATCGTCATATCTTTGCATCCTATTCATCTTCTCTCCATACTTCTCCCTCAACTGAGAATTCACAGTTTCCTCTACAAGCTTCGTCTGAGGACAAAGAGAAATACAAACTGCCAGCAAAGCATACATCTGCTCATTTTTCTTCAGTATTTGCTCATACTGTGGCGATTTTTGATGATACTGTTTTGTCTTATAAATATAAGACAGAACTTTGTTGAATTCACGAATCGCAACAACGTATCTGCCAAAAGAAGAGCATCAACAGGTTAGTTTACATTCATTAGCTTCAATAACAAAACCCAGAAGAAGGAAAGCATGCAAACCTTCGTAGCATGAGGTTTGCAAAGCCATAATGATAGATAGTGGAGATGTGGCTTCCTATGACGGTGGTGTATACACCTTGCTGACTTATGTCAATCGGCTTTAGACACTTCAATCCAGTGTGGTAATCCCCCAGCAGACAGTGGACCCTAAGCAAGCCGACCATGCTGAAATACCCCAATACCCGCAATACATTACTTCCTCCACTATAATCATACCCATCGTTTGCAGTAAATTGTTCCAGGCCAACTTTTTCCTGCTCCAAAATCTCGATGATCATGGACTTGTCAACCAGTGCTTGCAGATAGTTTAGCACACCATACACACTCCAAGCCTGAAGAAGAACATATAACAAAATATGAGTACAATCTTCAATATCAAACTTAAAGGAAGAGTTCACGTTCGATTACTCAAATTGACCAACAAATAAAACTCCCCCGGTGATAACACAACCAATTGGAAGTAACTTCCTACAACTTAACTACATAAAAAAGACTCCAGAAGCACAATATCAACAATGAAATATCACAACAGTACACCAAGTAGAAGGAAAAAACATGTAACGTTACTACGACATCATGTAATGTCCTTGCAACCGAGTCAGATTAATACTTGTGTTCAAATGTCGCCATGATAACACAGACAGCTGCAAACTTTTGCTAGTCAACCATGTGAAAAGGTTTATACCATTAAATGTCAGCCATGTTGCGCCATATAACCATTAACAAGACACAAACTTTAACCATCCAATTTCAAACAAGATATCAGCCATAACATCAAACTATCTAAAACTTAACTGACTCAAAGAAGACTCCTGCACACCATTAACAATGCATATCACATCTTTTACATTAACAATGCAAATTTCACTTGAAATCAACACAGAAAAACAAAAAGCCTAACATAAAATAAACTCAAATAACACAAATTTACCTCGAAATAAACATAAAATCGGCGCAAAATTAACAAATAGGCTAACATTAAGCGAATTTAACTTGAAATAAACACGAAACAACAAAATAACTTAGTCGAAAAATGATTTAACATATCAATCAATCAAATTAAACACAAGAAAACACGAAATCGAACGGAGCCAAACGGATCAAACCAAAATTCGACCTGATCAAACTGCCTCAATAAAGCAATCTCCTGATCAGTTTTACTCTTCATCTTAGCCCTAAACTGACAAAAACTCTGAAACTGATAAACAAACTCATCAACCATATCCCAAAGCCACTGATTTGGAAGCTGCATATTCACAACACCATGCAACACAACCTGAAACAAATTACAGTAATTATCCCATGAATCAATACGATGTTTCAGCGAAGGCGAAAGCCGAGCAAACAAATGTCGAAACCACATCTCGCGATACAATAGGCAGAACACATGGTCATTATCGACGTAAGGTGCGACAGCGTCGACGGAAGGCCATGGCGTATCTTTGAAGAGACGATCGGATAAACTTTGGAAAGAAGTTTCGTACATCTGGTGGATTTCATATACGTTTTTGTCGCGGATGTGGCGATAGAGGTGTACTACGAAGGTTTTGACTGAGTCTGGGACGAAGTTTGGATCGTATGCATCAATGGCGGTTGTGTTGGAGGATGGTGGGAGGTGGTCATCGAGTGTCGCCGCCATTGGAGAGGTGAAGGGGGGGTAAGGGGATTTTTTAGGGTTTATAGTATAAGGGATTCGGATAGATGAGTGAGAGAGTGTCAAGAGATTGGGAATTTTGTATAATAGACCTGGGAAGCGGGTGTGATATATTCTCCGCCTCCGTTTCGGGTTTTGGTTTGGTTAAGATAAACTAATTACAAAAACTAGCTATATAAGGGTATAGGCAGGATTATGCTTCTACATTAGCATTCTTAAGCATTCTTACTACGACCTAAAATTTAATCTTCCTAACTATCATTGAGATGCGTTGTTGCTTGTCTTGAAAGATCCTGAAATTACGATCAAAGCAGATATGATGAACCACGGCCGCAAGAGTGACTCTAAACTAGACCTGATAATGGGCCAGGCTGAGCGGGGTTCGGGCAATAAAACAGCCAGATATATGGGCCGAGCTGGGTCGGGCCTAGATTCTGGGTTGGCTTGATGATGATAGTAGCAAAGGTTTTGTGATAGACAGATAATCGAAACTAAAGAGACATTAATTTATGTGATGAAAGGAAGAAGAAAATGGTTGAAATGAATGAAGAACATGGAAAAATGCAATGTGGAAAGATGGAAGATAGTTAGGACTAAAGTGTGTTAATGCGTATTTTGAAATAATATAAGGCCTTGTTTGGTAAATAACGGATTAATTTCAGTATAAGCAGATCAGATTTTATCAGAAGGTTTGACTAGCGTATTATAATTAGCAGAATTAATTTGAGTGTTTGGTAATTGACGGATTACGATTAGTAAATTATTAATTTTCTTTGTAAAATGGAATAAAATTTCCTATTTTATAATATGCTAACCAATCTGCTGGGGTAAGCAGCATATTGTAAAACAGCATATTGATCCCAAATATATTGTTTTAATATGGTGTTTACCAAACACTAAAATTAGCATATTATTGGTCAAACATGCTAAAACCCTTAAATATGCTAAAAATCGCCCAATATACTGTTTACCAAACACACCCTAAGAAGGACATCCATAAAATAGATTATTACCATTAATTAGTCTTAAATCATATTAGAAGGTCTAATTTAAGCAAAGTTTTAATCTTTTAATAACTAGTTTTCAAATACAATTCTTTCAAACTTCAATTTGTTTATTTTGATACAATTCTAGGTCCTAGTAATCAATATTAGGCGGTTTAGGGATGATTAGTAAGACATTAAATTTTACGTTTTCTAATTTTTTTAGTTGTTTTTGTCTTTGTCATTAAAACATCAATCAAAATCGATTTCATAAATTAAAACATAAATCAACAAGCCACATCTGACTTCTACAGTCAGAACCACCCTAATAATAGACGAATGAATGTGTGCGCCTCTTCAAAGAGACGCATAGGCAGCTGCGCATATTCTTAGTGTGGCTCTGTCTCTAGTCTATCCGTCCAAGTGTAGGCTATTTTAGTTAATATTAATCGACTAATAACCGCATTATCGCATGGTCAATACGTATATTAGCCATGTTAATAATATTTTGCATTTTTTTCTTTTATTCTTTTCCAAGTCTTTTAGTCCTTTCAAATCATTTTTTATTTCGTTCATTTACATCTAATGCATTGTATATTATTGCTTGTTTATGTTATTTCACATGCAGTTAATGTAAACTCTCACTTAAACGTTTAATTCTATTTATCTAAATTTCACCGATTTATTCTATTTCATATATTAGGTTTAAAACACTGAATGTTCCGTTGCATGCATTTACCGATCAATTACAAACTATAAAACCCCAATCGATTAGTAAAGGTCGCTATAGAGCGGGTGTGATTGAGTGTTCGATTAAATAACTTCCCAATACGTACCCTCATCCCCTTGCTCATATCTGTGAACATTCGTGTTTGCAGGTATATGAGAGTTGTTCTAGACATTGAATACTAAGGGAAATGAATCTTTATCTTTAGCGTTCATGTCATTTTCTACTTTGTGCTTAATTTCACATATCATAAATTATATTCGAACGATTTCCAAATTTTCCACAATAATTTGACGACAACTCCTAGTTGCAGGCTCGTTCAAATTTTTCATTGGTATCAAACCCATTATGTGCCTCCTGGGGGGGCTCCGCGGGCGAGTGTTGTTGCTTCACGGTTGCGCACGCGGATGACGTTGGTCAACTGATGCAAGATTCTCCTTTGGAGAATAAGCAACGTATCTAATTGTTATATTATTATGATTACAGAATAATTACCACTTAATGTTGACATTAAACATCATCAGAGGGTATTTTGAATTCCGACTCGAGTTTTACGTTTAGAACTCGGTTTTCTGTCCCGGAGTATCGCGAAGCTTGTGACATGTAGAAAAAAATTTTGATATTAAAAATCTTTTCCGAGTACCGCGAAGAATCGTTTCATGAATTGTCAACATCATACCTTTATCGAAGACATGTTGTAATCCGATTATCATCGGGTGTTTTTCGAAAGTCACAGACATTGGGCATGTACAATAATATATGATTGTGTATGTGTATTTAGTGAGATAAAGGAGGTAGAGAGAGAGAGTGTGTGTACGTGTGTGTGGAGGTTGACATCTTTAGTGCACCTCCTTTACCTTTACCCAAATGAGGGTATGTACATCATTAGGTTGACATCATTGCATTGCATCACTAGATGGTATCACTAATATAACTTGTATGAGCCGCCAGATGCTGGTTATTGGACCTTTATGGCCACTCGAGCCCAAGTGGCCCATTAGGAGTCTAGCCAATATGTATCTGAGGATTTATCCCCCATCAATGTTGCTTCGGGAAATTAAGGTACTAAGTCAGTTACTTAACATATTATTTGGAGATGCTCTAAACTCACTTCAAATACTTGGTGATTTAAGTATCAAAATGGGACTACGGAAAACGCAAAAATGGCAATTAGCCCCCATAACGTTAGCTAATTGTGAGATTAGGCTCCATAACTTACAAATGTAGTAATTAGGCCCCATAACTTTGGCAAAAAGTGAAATCTAACTCAATTTCTCTTTCCATCTTAAATCATATCATTAAATAATTTTATATATAATTTCATTGTACACTAAATAATTATTAACATTTTAAACTAGTTTTGTAACCCGTGAAAAATCACGAGCCTTGTTAACGTCTTTTTTCGCTTGTCGTGAGTATTTGTTTGTTTATGTTACTATTATAAAGTTGTGTTCATAAAGAATTATTTTGTATAGGTTAGATAACGATGACATATGGCGTGTCATCATAGATAAAATTATCCAATAGCTCTTTCATATATATACTAAACTGATATAATTAAATTAAAATTATTTTTTGTTAATTTTTCAAGAGAAAAAATGAATTTGTAAATTTCAACTTTGGGTAATGTGGTAAGATGTATTTGTAGCTCTACCCTTATTAGTAGAATACTACTTTTGGTACCCGGGCAATATGCACGGCCTAGCTCAAATTTCATGTGATTAAACACATATAATTTTCTTTTGTTTTTTTTATAAAATAAATAAACTTATGAAAATTGATTCCTATAAAGCCTATTTTTAGGACTCGTAAACTCATGCGATGTTTTGGACGGTCGAATAAGTCTCTTGGAAAAAAAATAAAGACAATAGGGAAAATTTAATTAGTTATACCATTTTATCCGTAATTGGTCACTCTTTCATTAAAAAAATGTCGACGTTTTCTCGTCTTAAGTTAAGACCGTCCTAAGAAAGACTTACTGAAAGTTTAAATAAGATTTGTGACACCAATAACAGCGAGACCATTTTTTTTTGGGTTTTGTGTTAGGATTTATAATTCGTAATAATTTAAATCTATTTTAACCATGGCAATTGATGTGTCCATTTTATATATGATTTTACCCCTAATCCCCTATATTAGCTCGATTTTACTTGTTATTGCACTATTATTAGTGTATTTGTGAGCTAAATTCTGTGTTCTAGTGTCTTTGTGTGTTTTCATCGTATTTTGTAGGAATGGAGCTTTTAGTAGCTTTTCCCGTCAAATTAACAAGCACTAGAGTTCACGAGGCTAGAAGAAACAAGACTTAACCATGTAGGGGCGTTTTGGAAAATTCTGAGCATACACTACAAGGATAACACGGCATAGTGACGGACGAACCCGTCACTATTTAGCCTTTCACGTCACAAAAAGCGGGTTTGTGACGGATTGCCCGTCACAAACAGGCGTCAATGCAAATGGTCACAAAAAGCGGGTTTGTGACGGCAATTCCGTGACAAATGTCTTTGGGACAGATTTGTGACGGATATTCCGTCGCATACTCTCTTCCAAATGCCACCTGTCTCCCGTCACAAAATTAAAGCATGTAACGGATAATCTGTCACATGCACAGTAATTTGTGACGGATTATCCGTCACAAATTACTGTGCATGTGACGAATTATCCGTCACATAAGCTGGGTACTATTCACATTTGTGACGGATTAGCCGTCACAAATTACTGTGCTTGTGACGGATTATCCGTCATAAATGGTTGTACTTGCGACAGACTTGTGACGGCTATTCCGTCACATACCAGTGCAGCATTTTTTAAAAAAACCAGCAGATTTGTTGCTGGCCACAATGCACGTAGCATTGTTTCAGTAAAATCTGCAATATATCACACAAATTCGTCGACCGCAAAGCAGGAATCTATTTCAAAGTCGACTGCAAAGCGGGAACCAATCAACAATACGTTTCATACCAACACCAACACTGAATCATAGAGATAAAGGTTGTCTTTTATATATAAAATCTAATATAAGTTAGTGGTTTACATAAACTTCATCAAATCTAATTTATCAAGTTTTAAAATTTGATTTTTATTTAAGAAACTAATAATTTACCTAATCAGGGTGATGTGCTGACCACCAAATAGACGACCATCATCCGTGAAGTCGTCTCTACCAAATGGAGTCGGGCCACCTGAGCACGTGGTGGGGGGTCCATCCATACTTCTCAGCCAAGAACGCCTCCATGCTATCTCCTTTGTGCTTCTGGGTCATCATTTCCATATCCATCCTACCTATTTTCTTTCGCAATTGACTATTTTCCATTGTAACTCGAGAAAGCAAACTAGGTGAGTAATAAGAAATTGAGTGACGACCAATCTTATTAGCGGGAGGATCGTACAACTCCGGTGCCGCTTACCCAGTACCCCACACGCGCAACTTCTGATCAAAGCCTCCAGCGGCATTATAGTACGACTCGTACGAATCTGGTCGTACTCCCCGGGGCATTGGCTGGTTCATTAGTTAATGGCACCCAGCCTGAAAAAGTAATAAGTAAGGAAAAAGTGTTAGTTAGAATTTAAATTGAATAATACCTTACTAATTTATAAAATAACATAAGAAGGCTAATTTAGCCTCTATTGACATGACAAGTAGCCGTACAAATCATTTTTTCTAATTAAATCGATTAAAGAAACTTAAGTCAGTTTGTTCTGCTCGAGGGTTAATCCAGTTGCCATGCTTATCTTTCTTGGACTTCTCCATGAGCTGGTACGGTGTGGCTTTAGGACCCTGAAAAAAGTATATGAAAAAAATATTATTAAAGATCTACAATCGTTAATTCTTTGTTATGAGAAAACTAAGTTATGAAATACACTAAGAATAAATTTTGAAATGAAATAAGAAATTTTATAAATTTGGAAATTCAAATGCACTTACCAATTCCTTAAAAACCAAAACTGCATTCTTCCTTCCGAGAGCGTGAGTTGCTAATGCTTTCCCATCTTTCGATCCCGACTTCTATTTGCCTTATTTGTTTGAGAACTTTTAGCAAATTCGGGATTCTCTTTTGGCCTTTTCTTCAATCTCTCCCAATGTGTGACGCAAAGCCAATCTGACTTATTCTTTGCGATGACGGCATTGCCGATACACTGGGTAATCCGCCTCTAAACCCGTCTCTCCCACTCAGCCCTAAGGGGATATCCTTCTTTGTCGGCCCGAACACTATCCTGAAATTGCAAAAAATGAATTGTTATTAGTAGATAAATAAAAATTATTATTTAAGAATAAAAATATTATTAAAGAATGAACTTATTATTAAATCAAATAATTATTTTTCAGCAAAATACATATTAACGAAACCTGAAAATATTGCCACATCCCCTCTTGATGCTCATGAGTCGCCTCAGACCAATTGGTGACGTACTCCACGTACGTATGAGTGAATGACTTGGTCAAATAATCGCGGATCAGCTTGTCCTCCCACCTTGAAATGATATATATTAGATCAGATCATTTAAAATGAAATTATTTAAAGGAAAACTTGCAAAATACTACCTATTATAGTTGATATTTTTCAAAATATCACATATTATACTTATATTTTCAAAGTATAATATTTACTATTTTGAAAAATCTTATAATGGGTAGTATTTTGAAATGCACCATTATTTAAATAATATACAAGAAAGTCAACAAAAAATAAAATTAAAAACATTACTTACCAATGACCTATGGCAGGGTCCTCTGATAGAACTAATCGCATGTCCTCTGCCTCTGGCCGTGACTGCGGCTGTGGCTGTACCTCCTCCTCCTCCTCCCGATCACGTCGTCCACAACTACCACCTCATAGCATCCGTCTAATTATGCCTCTACCTACCATAATTACTAACTATAAACATTCCAAATTGTTAGTTAAATATGTGATATATAAATAATGCAATACATGTCTAAATTACACAAGAAAGTCAACAAAAATAAATCACACAATGAATTGTATTAAAATTAACCTTACTTCAAAATAAACATCATAGTTTTTACACAAATGGATTAACATTATGTTAACCAAAAAACTGAATAAAATTACAACTAATCTCCCTCACTATCACTATCACTATCTCTACGAATTAAAAGAGGTTCATCGTCCGAAAAAAGCATTCCGACTTCGTGCTCTTTTTCCTCATTTTCCCACTCTTCCCCCTCTTCATTTTCATCATTATCTTCATCCTCTTCACCGCTTTCTATAACCACTTCGTATTCATCTTCACTCCCGATGTCTTCCACCAAAATTGGTGAAATTGAATGATCATTGACAACATCTTCTTGAAAGTCAATTTCTTTAACAGGAGCGTCGACATGTGATCTTGCCTTGATTTTTAAAACCGCAGACCATTGCTGATTACCTTTCTTAGTGGTTGGATAAGGAGAATAACAAACTTTATCGACTTGATATGCTAACACAAAAGGATTATGTCCGCGAAATCTCCTTGCTTGGTTTACATCTAAAAGTCCGTATACCTTATGGATATTGAGTCCTTGTGGAGAATTATCAAACCAATCACATTTAAACAATATGACCCTATAAATCCTTTGACCGATATAATAAGCAAGCTCAGTTACTTCATTTAGGATTCCATAGTAGTCCAACCCTTTTGTGGAACTTACACAAACCCCATTGCTACTTAAGGTAGCTTTCGGAACATCAACCTTCTCCTTAAAAGCATGAAATTTATAACCATTGATAGAATATCGTCTCCAGGTCCTCACCCTGTTACTAGGACCCATTGCTAGAGTCTTAATTAAAGGATCCTTTAATCTATAAGCCTATTCAAAAAGAAATGTTTTAAAGTGTTATAATTTTCTCATTCTTAAATAAGTAATGTGTTAGTTGTCTATTTTAAATAAAATGTATCACTTACTTTATTTCTGAACCATTTTGTAAAACTTTTGTCATGTTTGCTCTAAACGTCATCCGACGAAACAACGCCAGGAAATGTTAGTTTGATATGTGTCTCAAATTCCCTATATCAATAACATGTTTTTGTTATATACTCCCTCCAAGTTTGATCAATCTTCCCCTTTGCTTTTTGCACCAAAAATAAGGAAAACAATAAAAAATGTATAAAGTAGTATGAGTTGTTGAGAGAGAAAATAATAAAAAATGAATAATGAATAAAAAATTAATAAAGTAGTATAAAGTAGGGGAAATTGTTGACTTTTTAGGAGAGAGAATGAATAAAGAATGAATAAAAGATAACCAAAAAAGGAAAGGGGAAGATAAGAAAATAAGCTCAAAAGAGAAATAGGGAAGATTGATCAAACTTGGAGGGAGTATTATTTATAATTTAAGCCAAACATAATAATTAAGAATGAATTTAGTAAACATGACGTAACTTACTCTTCATAACGCTCTAACAATTTTTCACAATTCCTTAGCACATAAAAGTGAGCTTCTTCTAACTCTTTCTCATCCAAGAATCTTTCAATACATTTCCCGGTTGTAGTTCTCATGTCATCATTGAATAACGTGGGTAGTTTTGAATTTAGCTGGTAGTCTAAATTCAAACCAACATCCAAGTCTTTCGATTTTGTGTGAATATGATCTTTAAAATATAAAGAACAGAAATTGGAAATTTCCTCTAACAAAAAAGCGTTGCATATGGAACCTTCCACTCGAGCTTTGTTGGTAATCGTTTTTTTCAAATGATTAAGGAACCTAAAAATATATTGAACTTGTAAATTAATAGTTAGTTATTATTTTCATTTCGAAATAAATGATTAAAGGAGTAAATAAGTGGTATATTACCTCTCAAATGGATACATCCATCGATATTGAACATGTCCTCCAACTTTCGCTTCATAAGGTCAGTGAATGGGCAAATGCTCCATGGAATTGAAGAAAGATGGGGGAAATATCTTCTCTAACTTGTATATTATTTCCGCAATGTTTGACTCTAAACGTTCCATAGATTCAACCTTAATTGTAGATGCACATAAGTCTCTAAAAAATTGGCTTATCTCCGTTATTGCAATCCAAGAAGCCGTCGGAAGCAAATGTCTCAAAGCAACAGGTAATAAATGCTCCATAAATACATGACAATCATGACTTTTCATCGAATCCAACGTGAACTTCACATGATCGACACACCTACTCAAATCTGAAGCATAACCATCCGGGAATTTCAAAGAACAAACCCAATCACACAAAGCCTTTTTGTAACACCTCCATCTACCAAGGAGCCTTAACAAGACCTTCCCCAGTAGATAAGGGCGTTACCATCTCGGTTGCCCGAGGAATAGTAAATATCATATGTCGATAAAAGAACAATTATTTTATTTATAAGTTATCAACCAAAATAAAAGATACAACTTGTGACATCTATCAACTACGTAATACTATCTCTGCCATGACTCGTGGTAGACTTGTCCCTCCAAGCACCCAGCTAAGATCCATGTATCAACCTGCTAAGACCGACTGCTCACCATAATGGATCACAACAGACACAACACAAGAAGAAAACACAAATAACACCGCACAAGGTCAGTAACTGAAGGAACACATAGGGACTAGATACAAACAAACATACACCCATCACCTTCTCTAATCACCCACACTCCTCTGACTGCCTGAAGGTCCAGTCCTTCCAGATTACCAATCGCAACTAGTAATCCTCGCCGCCAGTGAGGGACCGCAGCCGTTCCCACCAAATCCCCGCTCATCAATCCCGAACGAAAGCCCAAGTTCCTTAATGTGCACATCCCCTCCTATGGCGGGTTCCACAGAGGGCGAATCAAGGGCGTGAAGCCACTCCCGCAAGTGACTCCACTCAGCCGAGGATGCGCCTCGCGAACCAGAGAGAAACATACAACAAGTCAACAACCAACTTCAACCAATCCACACTACCAATCACAATACTAATACAATCAGATTCTACAAACAACATACTAAACAACCAACAATACTGAGTAGGAAAACCTACCTCTAGCCATTCGCAACAACACCGCATACAACCACAAGATGACAAGTAACCACCTGTGGACATAGCCACCTACACGCCAAGCCAATCTGTGGACGTATAGTGGTCTTTTGAAAGCCACGCTCGGCGGCGTAAAAATTCTTTCAACCGGATCGTTTTAGATCGGTCGGTTTCGTCTCGGTAAGGGTCTCGAAACGATTAGAGATGTTCGGAGTTGCCACCAAGCATTTGTGGGATGCTTGAAACCCATTCGAAATCCACTTTATACCTCGGTCAAATCGAAGCACAAAGCAACGTTTGACATAGGTAATAAAGATAAGGAAATCATCCCTCTTTAGCATCCTATCTCTAGAATGACTCTCGTACGCCCTGGATAAGGTCGTCCACTATCCAAAGTTTCTGAGTAAGAGGTGAAGGTACGTATTGGGAAGCCCTTTAATCAGACACCCAATCCCACCCGCGGTAGCGGCCTCTACTGATCGATCTTGGTTGGTTGAATGCAAAAGTTGATAAAACGGTTTAAATGCATGAATGCACATTCAATAATTTAAACCTAACATGTGAGAGCTTTCTAAGTTGGTTGATTTAATCCAAGTATCAAGTATAAGATGTCGAGTTGGATTAATAATTGATTTGCATGCAAGACGAAAATTAAACATCCATTTACCAAATTAGGTTTAGGGTGCATAACGTGATCCATTTGTCTTGGTAAAGCGTTTTGCAAGTATGATTTTGAATAAGCAAATAGTCATCTGATCCGTCCTATATCCGGGCTAACCGGAGTCGGGATCGTCCTAGACGAGTGCTGGAAAGGGAACAGGTCCTGTACCAGACGGCTACATGAGGCGCGAGCCAGCCGGCGGTACAAGGGGCCTCTCTTGGTTTTGAAAATGAGAAAGAAAAGGCCTGCTTGAGGCGCGGGTCAGCCTACGGTTATATGCCGTGTTCTGACCTTTTGAAAACGTTATAAAACGTGTTGAGAAATGGGTATAGGAACCCGACTTGATTTGAAAGGGTCGTTTAGACCGCATTTGTTGATTTGAGGAACGAGACTCGAATAATCATCATTGTTTTGATGATATTCGGTGTCGGGTTCGACTTTGATAAACTTGACATGAATAGTTTTGAAAACATTTATGAACTAATTGTTTTAAGTTCATTTGAATGTAATTAGTCGATACTCATCATCGTACCCGGATTAAAATCCGGCATGGTATGTAGGACCAAGGATGACTTTGTGTTGGTGACTAATATGCTTGTTT
>NC_133529.1:73611207-73691089 GCF_048544455.1 Silene latifolia | reverse complement strand
CACCGCAAGTGGTACTCGTACAGAGGGTGTAAGGCAAGAGCCATGTCCCTCTCCATACGAGCCTGACGCGCAGCAACCTCAAGCAACAAATCAGAACTGCGCCCCCTTGGTCCAGGACTGCGGGCGCCACACAAGGAGGACGTGGTACGTTAGTAGCCGATAAGACCGACTCAGACTGTGTCTGGTCAGTGGGAGGTGGAGTAGGAGTGTTAGTATTAGTGGGAGTAGGGGTCGGATCGGGAGTAGCCGTGGAAGACTGGGTGCTCCCTGAAGGTGTGGACCCCTCTCCGGTCTCAAGTCGCCGCTTCTTGGCGGCGGGTGCAGAAGGAGTAGGTCTGGGTGGAAGGAGAAGGTGAGGTAGTGGTGGCAGACGGTAGCCCTTTGCGACAGTAGGCAAGGGCTCAAGACGGGGAGAGTGTCACAAGGTAAGTCTACAAACAAGGAGCCGTCAATCTTCCATGTCTGGTAGTCTGGGGTCAACCAATGCTGAGAAAGCATGGCTTCCAGACACAGTAGCCTCTCTCCCTAGAGGTACTGCAAGTCACGAGGCCAAACGGGGAAAAGGCGACGGGCAAGAATGGTGGCTATGCCACCGCAGGCAATGGTTCCCGCCTCCTTCTTCCCCTGGCTCAGAAGGTACTGGGTGGTCAAGTAAGCTATGTTGAGGGTAAAAGGACCCTCGCAGTCGACGTTCAGGTAACCGCCCAGGATGGAGAGCTCGTTGTTGGTAATGTTGTTCGGCTCTTTTCGGCCGAAAATAGTGCTCCCCATCAGTCTAAGGAAACAACGGACAGGGGGAAGGTGGACCGATGGAGCTTTCGCTCTCGAAAAGTGGTCTCGGGCCGACACCGCCAAAGCGATGGTAGACCCTCCTCGGGGCGACAATCCAAGCCCGTAGAGGAAAGGTCAAGTAACCTACCAAACTCCCCTAGTGTCATCGGAAAGGTCCGGTTAAACAACCGGAAGGACACTCAAGAACTCTCGGGTCACCTCGTGTGCCCCGGGGAGAAGGTAAAAGAGCCGAGAAACTCGAGGCTCGGCTCTAAAAGGTACGACCTCTCATAGTGATGAGCCCAGGCATCCCCGTGACCCGTAGTAAGTCACAAACCGACTCGTAAATGCCGAGTCTATCTAGTGCCGATTTATCCAAAAACTGGGAAGGTACATGTACACACTTTAGCAGGTTATAAAATTTCGTACGGTGTAAAGCGTTGACGAATAATACTTGCGGATAATCTGGGTGAGAGTCGAGGGAGGTGTCCCCTCGGTATGTGATGTCGAAGTAGAAGCGGCGCAGCACTGTAGAAGTCTTTGGGAGCGGAAGTAGAGGTAAGAGGAGCTGGCATAGCTCGAGACTGTCTACGACCCCGGCCTCTGGAACTCAAAGCAGAAGCTCGTGAAGCGACGGTGCGAGGAACCAGGGCTGCTCTTAAGGCAGCTGCGACTGCTGGCGAGTCCGCCACAGGTGTAAAAGTAGTGGCTGGTGTAAAAGTAGGGGCTGCTATGGCCACCACTGAAGAGGAACTAGCAGCAATGCTAGCTGTGGTGGTGACCGTAGAAGAAGTGGCGACTGAATCGAGCTAGCAAAGCTAGCCGAGTAAAAACCGTCCCTGCAGCTGAAACTAGAAACACTGGGGCTGCAGTGGTGACTAACGCGGAGGCAGTGGTAACACTAGGGGCCACTGTCTCACTCAAAGACGGACTAGAGGTGGAGCTGGTAGAAGGGAGAGAACTAGACTCCATCCTGTAACAAGGGTAGGGGGCATGATAAGAAAAATAGTGGCTAACAGAGGCTAAAACAGTAGGAAATCAGCATGTTAAACCAGAAAAACTCCCCTACCAGTCGAAAATTTTCGACCTACAACACATAAATCCCAACAATTCCTTAAAATTTCGAATGACAGAATGCAAATGGCGATAGGGGATGGGAATAACAGTCAACAACAACAGCATATAAGCAATACTGAGGTGAGTTAAGCCATGGAAGCAAGTAAACCCGTCCGTCAGTCAAGAATTTCGACTGAAACAGCCCTAACCGCAAAAAAATCGCGCACATTCGAATGGAAGCATGTTAGGCATGTTAAACATTCTACAAACAGCAGCATTAACGCAACAAGGAAGCTAGCTTAGACAGATGACAGCAGCAAAAACCCGTTTGACCGTCGAAGCTTTCGACTGTCCTAGGTCCAAATCGCAAAAATCCATGTAAAATTCGAATTAAGCATGCAAAAACAGCGAGGAAGGGGAATTATGATCATCAAGCAAGATAATTAAGGGTAATAAACACAAATTAAGTCGAAAAAAATCGACTAGCCAAGGATTTTTGAACCCTAATTCAATTTTCCTCATGAAAATGCAAAAAGATTGAAATCAAAATGCAATGAAGCTAGAGGAAACACTTACTTGATGAGAGAAACCTACAAAATGCAATTAATCTTCAAATAATCGAGCAAACAAGCGAGTTTTTGATCATAAAACCGCAAACCCTAACCCTCCTTTAAAACCGTGTAAACGAGCACAATCAAGGGGGAAAATAAGGGGCTTTGAAAGATTAAAATGCAAGCAAGAGATTGTAGGAGGCGGATTTGGTGATTTGGGCAAGAAATTGGGGATTTGGGTTTGTTTTTGATCGCAAATAGGGTAGGTTAGACGAAATAAAGGGGATGAAATGAATTTGAAACAAAATATAAGAGTTTAAAGTAAAACTCCCTGCGTCCTATTCAGTTTCACTCGATCGAGTGGTTTTAAACCACTCGATCGAGCACTTTTGATGCTCCAGTTGCTCGATCGAGTAGATATCCACTCGATCGAGAAGTCCCACTTATTGCTTTACTCGATCGACTTGAAGAAGTGCTCGATCGACCATATTTTCACTGACGAGCTCTTTTCTCGCGTAAGCTCTTTAATTTCGTCATTTCTTCCTTGAATGCGTAAAACTTCCCAAACCCGCATAAAAACACATGCAAAAATTTCCAAAATACCAAATACGCATAAGAACAGTCTAAAGTCTTAAATCTATGCTAAAAACTGTCTAAAACTAATTGTCCTAAGTAAAAGCAATAAAATAAATTCAACGAAAAATTCAAAAATTATTTATTACAAAGTGTTACACGGGGCATTTCCTCGCTCAATTCCCAATGCAATTCAGTAGCCCCTTGGAGGGCTCCTGACTGGAGGGCTCCTGACTGGAGGACGTCATCTCAGCAACATTGACTGTCCTCTTCAACTTCCATGAGCATGAATTATCATTTGAAGCGGTAGGAGGGGAGTAGTTCGCATCCACATAAGCACGAACCTTCCTCGTCCTTACTCCTTTATCACCAGCTGTAGCGTCATCATCTCCAATCTGATCGGCTTTAATTGCACCATTTCCTTTGACAACTCCTTTATTGCTTTCATCTGTACCTGCAGTAAGGAAAACAGACGAACTTTCCTCCTTTTTGCTCTCATCTCGAGGCGGAGGGGTAACAATAGCAGCACAATTCTCCAAATTTTCATCTGGAGTGTCAATAATAAGATCAATAGAAGAGAGAGCATTGCAAGGCTGGGCTTGCATGGGAGCTCTCCGGAACTTAGACTGATGAAAAATCAGCTCCTTGTCCCCTACCTGAAAAGTCAAAGTCTTCCCCCCGACGTCTATAACTGCACGGGCAGTAGACAAAAATGGTCTCCCTAAAATGATAGGGGTGTGTGCATCTTCGGGGATGTCTAAGACAACAAAATCAACGGGAATAAAGAACTTCCCGATCTGAACTGGTACGTCTTCTACTACACCTAGTGGCCGTGATAAACTACGGTCGGCCATCTGGACAGTCATGTTGGTACAGCTCAGCTTTGTCAAACCAAATCTCTTAGCTAGAGATAATGGTAAGACACTCACGCTAGCGCCTAGATCGTATAGCGCGTTATCAATCAAATGAATACCGATATGACAAGGGATCGAAAAACTACCCGGATCTGACTGCTTAGCAGGTAACTTATTTTGAAATAGGGCTGACCCCACCTCAGTCAAAGCTACGGTCTCACTATCACTAATAGTCCTCTTACGCGATAAAATTTCTTTCATAAACTTAAGATAAGAGGGTACCTTTGTCAAACTCGAACTGAACGGCACAGCTGACTTCCAAGCTTTTCTTAAGTTCGACAAATTTGCCGAATTGTTGATTAGCTTTAGTATTCTGCAGCCGCCTCGGGAAGGGAACCGTGATGGGTATCACGAGTCCCTTCTTTCTCGCTTCCAATGTATCTTCCGGTGCAAGTTATGTATCCTTTGGACGCTTCTTACCTCTTGAACGAGGTCTTTTCGGTGATTCCTCGCTTAATCGAGCACTAGCAGGCTCTCGAACAAGCTTCCCGTCATCAAAACTACTCGATCGACCAATATACCCATTAGATCGAGTAGAATCTTCGTCAATTTCACTCGATCGAGTGATATTTTCACTCGATCGAGCAACTCCATTTTCTGCTTCACTCGATCGAGTAGATAAACTACTCGATCGACCATCGCTTCTTGTTCACTCGATCGAGGGGAAAACCACTCGATCGAGCACTTTCGTCTCGCTTCTGCTCGATCGACCACCCGTAATCGGGCCGATCGAGCACTTGCTTTGCCGTGAGCTTATTTTCTTCGACAGACACTCGTTCACCATCGCTTTAGCCTTCCTCGGGTCTGATTTCAACACTTCCGGTCCGTCATAAGAAAGACCGCTTCTCAAATTTATCGATTTACCGTCTCATGTGGATTCTTCTCATTTTGAGTCGAAATGACCCCGCTTTCTCGAGGATTGATTCGCGGCTAGTTGGGCAACTTGAGTTTCAAGTGCCTTAATGGATGCATCTTTCGTTGATCACTCAAATTAAATCGCTTTGTAATGGATTGCAAAGATAGACTTTATCTCACTTATTTCACTCACCCCACCTAAGATGATGCACCTTGATTAGAAGGAGTGAAAGAAGGAGCCATCTGAAAGCCTTGTTGATTCTTGTGTGGAGGGACATACGGCTGCTGCTGGTGCGGAGGAGGAGTAGGATTGAGCACATTTTGACTACTCCACCTCAAATTGGGGTGGATGTTCGGTTCATAATAGGTGTTTGTCTGCCTGTAATGTTGAAAGGCAACACAAGACTCATAAGAATGTGGACAATTGTCTCAAACATGTCCCTCTCCTCCACATCTCTTACAGCACGAAAGGACCGTCTCAAAACAAAGATTCACATGGTAGATTCCTCCCTTCGAGGCTCCTCCTAACTCATACTTATCGAATCTCGCCGTGAGAGCCTCTAATGCAAATGCACGAAGGAGATTCAAGACTCCTCCTTTGATTCCCTCCGGAATTCCCATACTCAGCTTTATGGGTGGCTAAGTCATCAATGATCTTCCACCCCTTAGTCTATCCCATATTCTCAAAGAAATCGGCCACTAGTCAGCTGCAAGATCCAAGATAGCCCTCGATCGTCATACATCCCGTTATAGAACTGATTGCATAGACTCCACTTTTCGAAACTATGGTGCGGAATGGTTCGCACCAACTTCTTGAAACGGACCCATGCCTCATGAAAGTTCTCATCAGGGCCCTGTTTAAAGCTCGTGATCTGAGCTCTAATGGCATTAGTCTTCGAGGAAGAGAAGTACTTCTTGTAAAATGCTAAAGCCGGTAATTCCGCCGATTATCCTATGAGCAGCCGGTCTAGATCCCTATACCACTCCCTTGCAAAGATCATCGCGAGTGAGAAAATAAACATGGTTTCTTTTATCTCGATCCGGTCACGCCCGATTGGTGGGGATATGGAAATGAAATAATCAATGAAAGTCTCCATATGCTTGGCTGCATCTTCATTTGCAGCTCCCCCGAATTGGTTTCTCTCAACCAAATTGATATAGGACAGCTTCGGCTCGAATTTTCTTGCCTCCCCTGGTAATGCAAATCCCTTATAGAGATTCGTAGCTATCGGCTCAGAGTGACTGGCAATAGTTGCTTCTTCGGCCATTTCTAGAAAGTCCGGAGAAGTGACGGTCTCAGCTGATGAATTAGAAATAGGAGATGAAGGTGGATCCTCCTCAAACAGAGCGTTCTCGTAGTAACTAGACAGAGTACTCAGCTCTTCCTCTGTCGGCAATATCCTAGATGATCGCCTCAACTCACGCAAAGTCTTCTCAATCTCATGATTGATCGGTAGTAGTTCACCAACCTGGGACCTGCGCATAAGAAGAAACTACAAATAGAATATAAGAATAGTTTAAGGAACGGATGCCCCTTAAACTAAAAGAAAGACTAAAAATAAAACAACTAATAATTTAAACAATTGCCTCCCGGAACGGCGCCAAAATTGACAAATCATAGTGTACTATCAAAAATAAAACCTAACGGCCTCAACTAGAATGTAGTAGAGGCAATCGAGGATCGAATCCACAGGGAGGCGGTGCAATTATCAGTTGCCTAATTCTAATCTTAAGGTAACAAATGAGGGGTTTGTTTGAATTGGGTTCTAAACTACCAGATTTAAAGGAAGAGAAATAAAGTAAAGAGCAGTAAAAGCGAGGAAATAAGATTAAACTATCAGATAAAGAGGGACATGTCAGGATTTCGGTTCACTACGGTAGTCTAGTGACTCAAATTAAATGATTCGATTTAATTATATGCGAGACGGATGTTGAAAAGTCCTTTCGGTCCACTTTCTATCCTAAATTACCACTAACTTAACTTTCATTCTCATTAGGGTAGTCTACTGTTCATAGCAGGCCTATTTAGTCCAATATTTCGATCTAGGATTAATTTTAGCCAGATTAAAGGATGACATAGAAGCGTGCACTCAACTAAGTCGAATGAATACAATTAAATTGCTATGGTGACAGGGTCTCACCTAATTCATCTAATTCATTTACTACATCGTCACATTTCTATCGCAGATCCCCTAATCCCAACATGAAAGGGGTTTAGCTACTCATGTCGCTAATTAAACTAACAACAATTAAATTCCCAGCAATAAACATTATGAAATAAACAATAAATTGCATAAAAGTAAATTAGGGCAAAGGAATAAATGTAACGGAACAAGAGATTAAAGCAAACAAAAGATTAATTATTAATAAAGGAAGAGAAAGAATTACAATCGATGCAAATCCGGCGTAAAGAACACAATTTCCAAGCGAAAGCAATCCCGAAATAAAGTTACAGTAGAGAAGAATGAAGTACGCAGTAAAAGTTTTGATAGATGCTAAGTAGTAAGTAAAAACTCCTAATAACCTAACTAATGTAGGTTTAAATAGCAAACTAAATGAGTTTAACGAAAATAAATAACACACGGGCTGTTTAAAGCCCATGATCAGCGAAACCACTCGATCGAGTGGTTTAAAACCACTCGATCGAGCAAAACCTCAACCAATTCTACTCGATCGACCAGAAAGTTACTCGATCGAGTAGATGGTGTTTCTGCAAGTTAAGGATCGAGTATAAAGTGCTCGATCGACCATTCTGGGACGTAGAAACCACTCGATCGAGTGGTAAAACAGCTCGATCGAGTACTTTGACTTCAAATCAGCTCAAGTTCGCGCCTAAATGCCTCGTAATCCGTGCCATGACGCTTCCAAACACCGCATCTCACTCTGGAAAATCCCGTCTCCTCTAAATGCATGCAAAAAGGACGAAAAAGAGTACGATTCCACTACTTTCGCGTTCATTTCTACAAAATGGACAAAACGAACCAAAGTAGCCAATTCGGGGCAAAATACCATAAAAACAGTACAAAAATGCATAAAATACGTGCTGAAATAGGCTAAAAAGACTATACATTAGGCACGTATCAGTGCTCGTACATCGTCTGGGAAAGGCCCTCCACAATTCCCGGTTGGAGGCTGTTCTTGCCTTCCCCATTCAAGGATATCACCCGGTTTGTTAGTTCGTTATCGGTGTCATGAAAGTATAGTTGCATGAACCGTGGTTGTTTCCCGATCGAAGGGTGGCAGGAGTGAGCCGATATTATGGTGGTTTTGTCCGCCTAGTCTGAAGCAGTAAGGTGCTCCAACTTTGTTAATAGCATTGTCGACTTTGCCACCCATGGATGTGAATGCGTATATAGTGTTGTACGACCGGATAAGCCTTCTAAATTCGGCCGAATGTGTGCCACCCACGGGATCCAGTAATTCTTTTAATAATTTTGGAGGCTCTTTGAGTATTGTGAGTTTTACCTTCCCCTTTTGGCAGCATATATTGAATTTTGGTCTGGCCATTTTTGGGGGTCTCGCCTACGGATTCCTCCTTCCAGACAACGACGTCACAAAACTCACAGAGTTAGGTAGGGCCTCCGAAGCTCCATGCTGTTAAATATTTCCCTGCTAAGTTTGCAGCATTAATTTAATTTAGACAGGGCGTATTTCGTTTGCTCTTCGTGGTGGTTACATTTCACGGTTTTTCACTACTTACAGTAGAGTAGGAAGCAGTTTATATAGGCGTAAATGCTTAAAGGAATTGGGGCTTACTTGTAGGTAAGATGACCGCTGGGGTTGTGCTCTCCAGAGATGTGTACTCAGAGGATGTAGTTGAGGGGCCTGAATGTTTCCCGGAAATAATTTTAAACTACCGTTATATATACATTAGTTCAGTAGATCAGTTTGTAAGTAAGCGCATTGGAAAAGGTAATACCTGGTGAGGTTTTTCCACAGCTTGAAGGTTCTGTTGTGTGGTAGCTGCTGTCTGTCGGGCATTGGCGGGGGTTTCCTGGTAGTTTGGCCTTGCGTGGTCAGCCTATTTGGCGATGCCTGTTTAATTTAACGCGTTGGTAGAAAACACATTTACTGTATGCCTCTCTTCAGTTACGGTTTTTACCAAAATGCTGGGGAAAAAAGAAGGGTGTACCTGCAGGTTTATTCCTGGTAGATGATTTAGGCGGTTCCTGAGTTGTAGGCACTGAGGTTAGGTCTGCGACACCTGCTTTGTTGTGGTTTCAAGTTAATGTGAAAACGTTTTATGAACTGCGTATGCGGATAGTCATGTAGAATTATAACTTAGTTCACCTGGTTCGTTTACGTGTGCGTTGGGAACCCCCGCCGTCTCAGTAGCACAGGTAACATGTTTGGAAGCAGCTGGAGTTATTCCAATGCATGGATGGCCTCTCTTACGTGGCCTGTATTCGGCCTCATCACCGCCTTTGTTTGAACTGTTTGCAATGCTGGATGGGTTTATTGCATTTGCTTCTGAGTTGCTGCCAGCGGTTTGCGTAGGCGGCGGGAGGTTTGCGTTCGGAGTTGATTGACCGGCTACCAAGGGGAATCTTGGTTCAGTTTCCATATTGCCCGCTGGTATGTCAGATAGGGTACCTGTTTGGCAGGGTATGTTTAGTATGTGCTGGAATTGGTATAAGTACCTCTGAGGGGAGGGGAGAAAACTTGTGGAATAACCGTACTTGTTTTTTTGGCGGAAATGACTGCCTTATGGGTTACGGTGCTTGGGCTGGAGGAATTAGGGCCATCTGACGTCCTGTTCTTTCGTGGGCGGCCTCTTTTACGATAACTATGCTCCATTTCTTCCTAATAATGCAAGTCATTCATTTTTTTCATTGGTAAAGTCAAACAATTTTTCACTGTAAAAGCAATGCTAACAAACTATGTTTCCTCCCAAACATAGAAAGAGAAAAGAAAAACCACACAACAAAATTGAGACCATTGTTAGAAGAACTTGAAATTGTACACCAACTGTCATTTTACCATTTAAATTTGATTCGGCAGAACAACCCTAGGTTATCATTCTAGACTATCATTTGATGGATCAACATCATCTAAAATAACAATAATACGACATAGCAAAGGAAAGTAAATTAAATACTCAATCTGCAGGATAAAAACCGAAAGTAGGATCATCCAATTTTATTAGAAATCAAGTTGATAAACGGTCTCTAAATTAGTAATTAACAGTCATGGTTTACCGTCATCAATAGTTGCTCGTTATTGTTTCCGTATTCCGCTACTCTGATTGTCCACAACTTTTGGTCTTCTCGTGTTTACTGCACATTGGACAACAATCTTTGTGTTAGAAAGTGAGAGAATTCGGACAATAGAGAAAACCCAAAACTAAGTTTGATATCAATATAATATTGTGTAATACCATCACACTGGGCGTATTAAATAGTAAAGAATAGAGTATATGAGAATAATAAGAGGGACTGGTAATGGTAGTTGGGAACTATATCGGCAGCCAAATAATCGCGTTCGTTGTCAGCAGCTATTTACATTTACTACCCAAATACCCAACCACCCTATATATGGCTCCAAGGTATACATACTCGTATTATTAAAAGACTATCGTAAAATGATGAATTAACGCACCGTAGACAATGCCACATATTATAGGTTGAATTACACGGGTCACAAACCTAGTTATAATCATTCAAATAGTGAGACCAATTGAACCATTTATATGGTCAAATGTGACCATTTTAGACCATTGTCTCAAAAACTTTTGCCTTTGACATGATACGTGCTTAGGGTCAATCTTAATACCAAGTAGGGTAAGCTACTGAGTAAACTATTACTCCTATTATAACTGAGTCACATAAATAGGGAATCAATACTTTTCTCAGAATCAGAATCTCTATGTATGGATTTATTGAGTTATTAAATCCAGACAAATGAATATGGGGCCGATGCACTATGATTGTATTATACAGACACCAAAGTCTCACGAAAAAACTAACATGTAGTACTTGTACGTGCTACTCATTGCTACACCATTACTCCGTGTAATAACATCATAACAGTAAATAACTCAGACATGACTCCGGTGAGAAAGAAACACACTCTTGGACTCTTATTCCTTGAATAAATTAATACTGGTTTGAGACGGATATGTACGTCTTATCTTAATATTGTCTAATAAATAGATGATGTACTCTTCAGTTTTCATTACTACATACTTCATATTGTTAACAAAATACAACTCACCACCTATCTAAATAAAAACCAAGTTATAAAGAAATTAAATTTACATCTCAGCATCTCCCTCTCATGCGTGAGTTCCTTCTTAAATTCAATACTAACAAACAACAAAATTGAGGCCATTGTTAGAGGAACTTGAAACTGTACACATACTCAATATGAATAGTCTCTGTGACGATCAATAACGGGTTACCAATATTTCACCGCGGTACCACCTTTACGAGTAAATCAAGGTACGATAAAATAACGCGATAGTTAAATTAGTAACAACCCAAAAAGTCCAACGGACGGTTAAATGGAATTGAACAAATTGAACACCTACAAAATCATGGTACGATAAAATAACGCAATAGTTAAATTAGTAACAATCAAAACAGTCCAACAGACGGTTATACAGAATTGAACGAAGTGAATACCTCCAAGGGTGAATAACGTAGCATTGAAGGCATGGAAAAATTGAGACGTTGAAAGCGGGGTGAGAATGAAACAAAAGGGATGTGAACAGAGAATGAATTTGGGAATGCGATAAACTAACAAATTTATTCATATAATAGCATGACTACGGTTTAGGAAGACAAACGGTGCCAGCCATATGTAATCAATACGTATTCAATTTAACATTTACTGAACACATTAAAGAGGAATATGAAAAGATGGAACTAATAAACCGGTACCTGACACCCTCGACATTCCGTAGCCACCAAGGCCATGAAGGGCAATCGGGAATAACCCGTGGCATATCGGCCGGCGAGATGGGGATTTCCAGCAGGGTAGTCGGCCGACGAGATGGGGCGATTGATTGGCTCGTCCCTGTCAGATAAGGCGGTTTAATATGGGTGGTGGGTGGGGTGTTTCGGTGGACGGACAGCGTTACCATTCGCCGGTGACCGGGTAAGCTATTGGCGCTTGGTATCCGGCCATACCAACGACGGGAAGGAGAATCATAGGTATAATACGGGGTGCATAGGTTTGATAATTAGGGTGGGATTAATGGGATTGTTGTCAAATGATGGAGGTGGCAATATTTGGGCAGACGTGGCTTTTCTTAAGCCTACATGGATTTGTCTATGTGGCCTTTATGATTCATTTTAGATTAGGCTTTTAATAGTATTATATAGATAACAGTTTCTTAAAAGATTTTATTACGGTTCTTGATGTTATATAACGGTCGCGTGTTATTTGTACAACCGCGGTATATATTTAACAACCGTCGTTACAATAACGGTCCCGTGTTTTTATTTAAAAACGGTAATTGCATTATTTGACCGTTATTGAAGGTCTTATTTGGCGTAGTGCCCCTTAAAAGGAACCTCATTCCCGAAGTTCAACTCATCGCCTTCCAGATCTCGAAAGTATACCCTAAGCCAAGGTGACTAACAACTCAACCCGACAAGAACCACTATAACCATATCCCTAGAGTTCACCCCTAACATGCAACCCAACCTCCCATGCCGACTTATCATCATCATCCGCTCCTCTTGCGAATATAACTATCAAAACACAACTCCATCACGAGTCACCATCCAAGTGTTAACAATCGAATAGATACATAGATACAACCTACTACATCCATTATACCAAACAAATATAACACTACTACTTCTTCCATACCCAAGAATCACCATCCACATACGAATCAACATAACTCATATCTTCATAACAAGACAACAACTAAATTACTCAACAAATGATTAAATCACTTAAACAACAAATAAATTACTTAAAAGATGAAGTTTTTAACATTTTCACGCGCGACATTACTCTTCCCCTCTTAAAAGGAACTTCATCCCCGAAGTTCGCCTCTAAAATGGTGTACTCACAATAAAACAAAACAAGACTGGCATGCATCCACGTGAACATATAAGATGAAAGCCAACCACACAAGGATGAATCTGTCATGCCCAAGAATACTACTTGGTTTACACAGAAATTGAAAGGTAACCACATAGAACGACAATTACTGCATACTTTCTAGATACAACTCATACACAAGTAGAGAGCATAAAGGTAATCATCAATGATCCTAATAACAACATATGGCTCTACAAAATACCCCCATGATCCCATGTCAAAGAAGCAAAACGGTCTTCATGTACATACAGGGGCACTCGACCGAGTTAGCCGTACTCGATCGAGTACAGAGCAAGGTACTCGATCGAGTTATACATACTCGATTGAGTATGTTCAGGTCAGAATGTTCAATATATGCAACATACATGATACTCGGTCGAGTTCAGGGTACTCGGTCGAGTATCTCCAAATCAGAATGCTCCCTAATTCAGTCGAATGCCACATCCAACAAAGAAATATGCAAAGTTTTGGGGTTTTATTCCAGACATCATTATGCTTATATACAAGGTCTAAAAATCCGGTCACGGGTATGACCTTATGGCCGATTTCATCACCAAATAAAATCCAAAGACCGCAATAAAAGATAAAAATCCAACACAAGTCTAACGATGCAACGTGAAATAAAAGAACGGTCACTCAAGGGTCACCGCCAAAGCCCTCTTCCATCTCGTCGTCGCCTCCAGTTCCTGAACCAGCTCCTGATGTGCTTGCTCCAACCCCTCCTCCAGTGGCAGCTGACCGTGGGTCTTCTCCGCTCCTCCACGGTGCAAGGCATCCATAATCATAGCTCTCTAGGGGCTCCCCGCGTGGTCATATCCACCCCGTAACATACATCTATCATTCCCTACTTCACGGCACCATATCGGGTGAGCCAAGTTAGTACCCACACCCTGAATATAAGCCATCTCATGTAGGTTCCGGAACACTAAAGTATTCGACACCCGCTCCTTGAGCTCACTCACCTGCATCTAGGTGGCCAAAAGAAGTCAGGTAGCCGGGGTACTGACACTTAGGTGGTCCCTGTTGGACGAACTGTGACCCTCCAACCACCTCCCTAGCTCTCAGGGGTCCTCTACCCTCCCTAGGCACCTGTTCCTCCCTCCTAGCATGGTCTCCCCCAACCGGCTCTGGCATCTCCTCAAGAAGGTCATAAAATGATCAAGTAGGTCTGGTGAGGAAGGTCAGCCTCCTCACTATCAAGGTCATCCTCCGCCAAAGGCTTGGTAACAGGAAGGTGGGTCGTGTCAAGTACTCTCATCCAGCTCCTACTCCTCACCCTTCAAGCTAGACCTCCACCCTACAACACTCGCAACCACTTATGATGTATGAAGTAGTTCCTATCCAAGGTCGGGACAACCGGACACATATGTTTGAGGGCACGTGAAGCCTCAAAGTTTGTCAATCTCTCAACCAAACGGGTGACGATAGCGCCGCAACTAATATGACAAGTCGAAAACTTAGCCATCAAATCTGAGCTAGCATACACTATCGCAGGGGCACTACAAGCGAAACGCTTCTCTCGGGTGGAGTTAAGATAAGAGATCAACATCATAACCACGTGTGAGTTCAGGTTACTCACATATTTCCTCCCATACAACAAACAAGTCAAAGATCAGAGGAAAATCTTCAAGGTCATATGCTGAACATCATTAATTTGCATAGCACTAGAGGTAGGGGCAGCTCTACCAGTGAGCAAGGGTAGGTAATTACTAGCTCCGCACTCAGTAGGGACATCGCTAAGATACCCCTTCTTAAACCGGGCAAGTCTCAGGTGGTCAGCAAACAGGTCAAGAGTTAGGTTAAAACTGGTGTTCATCAACCTAAAACTCACCATCTTCCCAGCTACATCATAAGAAAAGGAGCTCATGAACTCAAGAGTTAGAAAAGCATAAGAATGCTTCCTCAACCTATACAAACCCTCCAAACCCAAAATCTCGAAGATATATATGTCGGACATCAACCTCAATCTTCAGCTCTTCCAACACACCCACATTTATACACCTTATTGGTTTCAAGGAGCGACCCAGCAAATTCTCAAAGGCTTCGTTTTGCTTGATGTCAGCGAAAATTACCATCGGATATTGGGGTACCGGTGGTACTACATGCCCTTGACTTCCCTCTCCTAACTCCTCCGCGGCGGCCGTGTTGGCTCTAGTTCTCTTGCTCGGGGGTCGTTTGGCAGCTGCTCTCAGCATCTGTATTAACATAGTTTGCCAAACATCGGGTCTTACAAACTTAAAGTGGAAAGTTTCAAATATTATATATGCAAAACACGAGGCTTAAGATAAATTTCCTTCACAAAACATGTAAAATTTGAAGGCAAACATGATCTTACTAATTTCCTTTACTCTTTGCATATCATAAGAGATGGATTAAAATCTCAAAATACTGTGGGGTAATATCCGTATAATACCCTTAAAATTTAGGACTATAACGCAAATTTTATATGTGATTATTGTCATAAAACAAAATTACAAGAGAAAAACGATAAAGCATAAGAATTAACCTCGGGTCCTTTGAAATGCGGCCTAAGATAGAAATCAACGTAGATTTCCTCCTAATCGTTGCACCCAAGACCGTCTGAGACTATACCCTTGTGCTAGAATGTATTCTCTAATTGCCTTGCAATATTGAGAGAATTGTTGTGAGTTTTGCTAGATGTGAGATCTAGGTTTTTCAGAGAAAAATGCTCTCAAAAACCCTAGTTTATTTGCAAATGAAATGCTTAGGTTACAAAAGAGAGAGAGCCTCTCTTTTGTTTGTTCATTCGGCCAGCCGTGAGCCATGGGGGGGAAATGGGCTTTCATTTCCTCTTAATTTTAACTCGTGGTCCGGCTCGAAAATGCTAAATGTATATGACGCGATTTTATTATAAATCGTCATCGGTTATCGGTTATTAAAACATCAACTAATAACACGGATTAGTTGAAATATTAATACATGTCCGACAAAGACAATATTGTATAATTAATTCAATATACATCAATTAAATATAATCGTTTATATTTAATTTACGAATTAACCGCTTAATTCGTCTTAGCCATTATTATTTAATCCGTATTAAATAATCATCTCAACATCGCGTTTGACTAATTATTAGTCAATGACTCCGACTAACTGCTTATTCAACTTTGGCATCAACATGACTGTATTTTCATACCGTCACATCTCTCAAACGTATCCTATAGGTGTGACTTTTAGGGACCAGTTGATCACCGCCATCTGTATGACAATAACGTCAAACTTATCTAGCAAGCCAACCGTTATTGATAAACGTGGACCAACTGATAATAATACAAAAGTATACCCTTTGATCCTTTTAGAGATTTAAATGTTATTGCACTAACTGTAGAGGACACCAGCCCCAACAAGCTCCCACTTGTCCGTACAAGTGTATGTGTAATAACGTTATCCGCACTAACTGGAGGACACAGCTCCAACAAACTCCCACTTGTCCGTACAAGTGTATGTGCGATAACCGGTTCTCATATTCATTTAAAAATTTCTCCCACTCAATGTAAAACAATTTGCAGATCCGGATCCGCAAAGGTCGTATTTTACAATCGATCTGTATCAAGAGTGGTTTCCCCGACTAGAGAGTAACTTAACGATAAAACGACGAATTCGTATTCGAGCATGGCCATGCATTTCGATTCTGACTCCTCGAGTGGCCCCGAGAAATATCGAGTACCTGATAAAGGCTGAATATTTCCTTCAACTCGACTCCTTCCGATCTAAGCACAACATGAAATGACCCGGAAAAAAATCTACTTGGCCCCCTGTTACGGATGACCGTGAGAAAGAAACCAAAGTCACCCAAAATCCGCCTTAGTCTCAAGAGACAGTCGATAGTCAAAAGAATCGACTCTTAGGATCACCATGGAGGTCCTATCCACGACCGGGCACCGAATGTTATAAAACATTTAGGACTCCACGTCGATGTCACAATTGTGTCCTACGAGATATCCGTATAACTCGCCTCTGTGATTGGTCAGTCAAACGTTTGACTTATGGCTCGTTGAACCCACCATCAACCAACGTCACAAAATAATTGCCTGAGTTATCAAATCACGTGGGCAATTAAGGACCAAAATATAATGTTTGTTCATTTCACTTTGTGGTGTTCAAAAATGTCGTACAAATCCACATGAAAAACAAAATATATAAATATCAAAACGATGATGTCGTGTAGAGTACAAAAGAGAATGAATCTAATCCATAAAAGAGTACTACAACTCAGGAACATGTTTAATTCCCATGGAATTAACATGCCCTTCATGCTTATCTTGTCGTAATGGTTTAGTGAGAGGATCTGCTATGTTGTCATCTGTAGCAATCTTTTCTATCACTACCTCCTTTTGCTCCACGTAATCTCGGATTAGATGAGCTTTTCGTTGTACATGTCTAGACTTGTTACTAGACTTTGGCTCCTTAGCTTGGAAGATGGCACCTCTATTGTCGCAATAGATGGTGATCGGGTCATTCGAACTAGGCACTACAGATAGTCCTTGTAAGAATTGACGCATCCATATCGCTTCCTTTGCAGCTTCAGACGCGGCATAGTACTCGGACTCAGTCGTAGAATCTGCTTTGTAACACTTTGTTTGGAACTCTTCCACCGATCGCAGCGCCATTAAGAGTAAAAACGAATCCAGACTGAGATTTCGAGTCATCTCGATCCGTTTGGAAGCTAGCATCTGCGTAACCGGTTGCGCATAGCTTTTGTTCGCCTCCATAAGTCAATGCCCAAGCTTTAGTCCTCCGTAGGTACTTAAGAATGTTCTTGACGACCATCCAATGTGATTCACCCGGATGCTTTGTTGGAATCGACTTGTCATACTCAATGCATATGCCACGTCCGGACGTGTGCATATCATGGCATACATGATTGATCCTATAGCCGAGGCATAAGGAATCCGTGTCATGCGCTCTTTCTCTTCCGGTGTCTCTGGTGCCTGAGACTTGCTCAAATGCACCCCTGAAGCCATAGGAAGAAACCCCTTTTTGGAGTTAGTCATGCTGAATCTCTCTAGGATCTTGTCTATGTAAGACTCCTGACTGAGAGATAACATCCGACGTGATCTATCTCGATAGATACGGATGCCCAAAATTCTTTGTGCCTCACCCAGATCTTTCATCTGGAAATGGTTCTTCAACCATACTTTTACCGAAGTTAAGAGAGGTATGTCATTCCCATCGTGAGTATGTCATCGACATACAATATTAGGAAGACAATCTTGCTCCCACTCGACTTGATATATAGACATGGTTCCTCGACCGATCGAGTAAATCCATTTTCTTTTATCACTTGGTCGAAACGATGATTCCAACTCCTAGAAGCTTGCTAAAGTCCATAAATGGAACGCTTAAGCTTGCATACTTTCTTAGGATGTTCAGGATCGATGAAACCTTCGGGTTGTACCATGTACAACTCTTCCTCCAAAAAACCGTTTAAGAAGGCGGTTTTCACATCCATCTGCCAAATTTCATAGTCATGAAAAGCGGCAATCGCTAAGATAATCCGAATGGAACGCAGCATGACTACGGGTGCAAAAATTTCATCGTAGTGCAAACCTGGCACTTGGGTGAAACCTTTAGCACCTAGTCGTGCTTTATATATATCTTGTTGACCTTCCACAGAATGCTTTATCTTGTAAAGCCATTTGCATTGAAGGGGACGAACCTTAGCAGGTAAGTCAACAAGATCCCATACGTTGTTCTCATACATGGAGTCCATCTCGGATTGCATGGCCTCAAGCCATAGCTTTGAGTCGAATCGGTCATGGCACCTTTATAGGTTGCGGGTTCACTACTCGTTAAGAGTAGAATGTCATCTATGTCATGTTCCTCGACCATACCAATGTATCTGTCCGGAGGAATAGAGACTCTTCCCGACCTCCTAGGTTCCTCAGGAATATTTACCGCAGCCGGGATTGAAGGAATTGGTTCCTCCAATGGTTGCTCGGTATTTGGTTGAACCTCCGATGACTCGAAGGTTCTATCACTCTTTGCATTCTCGAGAAATTCCTTCTCTAAGAATGTCGCACTAGCCGCAACAAATACACGTTGTTCGGTTGGCGAATAAAAGTAATGACCTAGTGTTCCTTTAGGATAACCTATAAAGTATGTCTTGACCGATCGCGGGCCGAGCTTATCCTCGTGTCTCCACTTGACATAAGCCTCGCAGCCCCAAACCCGTATAAAGGACAAGTTAGGGACCGTTCCCTTCCATAGTTCATATGGAGTCTTGTCAACAGCTTTAGACGGACTTCGGTTAAGTATTAGAGCAAATGACGAAAAGAGCATAACCCCACAATGAGTCAGGCAACACGGTGTGACTCATCATGGATCGAACCATATCAAGTAGTGTTCGATTTCTCCGTTCGGACACACCATTCAACTGAGGTGTTCCAGGTGGAGTTAACTGTAAGGCAATCCCACAGTCTTTGAGGTGTTGATCAAACTCGTGAGAAAGATACTCGCCACCACGGTCTGAGCGCAGTGTTTTAATCTTTCTACCCAGTAGGTTCTGTACCCGATTCTGGTATTCCTTGAATTTCTCAAAGGATTCACTTTTGTGCTTCATTAAGTAGACATAGCCATATCTACTTAAATCATCCGTGAAAGTGATGAAATACCTATAGCCTTCTCGTGCGGTGATTGACATAGGTCCACACACATCCGTATGTATGAGTCCTAATAGGTCAGCAGCGCGCATTCCAACACCTTTGAAGGAAATTCGAGTCATCTTACCGATGAGACATGATTCACACGTGCCAAATGATTGAAAATCAAAGGCCGAGATAGCTCCATTTTTGATGAGCTGTTTGACGCGTTTCTCATTAATGTGTCCCATACGGCGATTGCCATAGGTATGTTTGATCTTTGTCACCGACCTTTAACTTCTTATTCATTACGTGTAATATTTCGGTGGTCTGATCTAAAACATAAATTCCGTTAATGGAGACTGCCTTGCCATAAATCATATCGTGTAATGAGAAAATGCAAGAATTATTCTCTATTACAAATGAAAAACCAAGTTTGTCAAGTGCAGAAACTGAAATAATGTTTTTAGAAAGACTGGGTACATAATATCAGTTATATAAAAATAACTCAAATCCGCTAGGAAGCTGGATCACATATGTTCCCCTTGAGACGGCAGCCACTCGTGCTCCATTCCCAACACGCAGGTCCACCTCACCCTTTACGAGGGGTTCGATGTTTCGGAGCCCCTGCACATGATTACACAGATGAGAACCACAACCAGTATCTAGTACCCAAGTTCCGTAACTTGCGTGGTTAATCTCAATCATATGAATAAAAGAAGAAGAAGAAGAAGACATACCAACAGGTTTAACGCGACCTGGTTTTATGTCCTCATGGTAAACAGGACATGTACGCCTCCAATGCCCAGTCTTGTGGCAGTGATGGCATTCCATGTTTTCGGTCTTGCTCTTTGTCGCGCCTGATGAGTTGCTCGACTCACCAGGCCCACTCTTACCTGATTCCGACTTCTTAAACTTCGGTTTGCCTACCGCTAGGTCTGCCTGAGCTTTGCCCTTACCCTTGCCCTTGTTTGATACAACGAGAACATCCTGTTTCAAGCTCCCACCGAACTTCATGTCCTTCTCGGTCTGTACGAGAAGGAAGTGTAGTTCATGAGGACTTTTCTTCAAATCATTCATATAGTAATTCGCTCTAAAGAGCGCAAAACCATCGTGGAGTGAATGAAGCATGCGGTCAATCACGATGTTCTCGCTGATTTTACAATCAAGCGCCTCCAGTCTCTCGACATTCTCAATCATGCTGAGAATGTGTGGGCTAACCGGTTGGCCCTTCTGGAGTCTCGCATCAAAGAAGCGAGTGGTGTGCTCATAGGTCACGATTCTCGGTGCTTTCGAGAATTCCTTGGTGAGCGTGGTGAAAATCTTGTTTGCACCTTGGGCTATGAAGCGTTTCTGCAATTTGGATTCCATTGCAAAAATGAGTACGTTTTTAATCGCACCCGCTTCCATGACGAAGTCGCTATACTTGGAGACCTCGTTAACTCGAGCCGTGGGGCCTGGGGCTGGTGGGAGGGGCTCGGTCGATATTTGAGCTTCCCGTCGCCAGGTGGCGCATTCCGTAATGCCGCCTCCCATTCCGCGAAGTTTGATCCATCATTCTTCGCCTCTAGACCGATTCATCCGATTCATGAAGATCCGAAGCCAGGACTCACGGTCCAATGTGGCACTTGGCATTGGGTCATCGATGATGCCAGCCATTATGTTATTAGCAGTTTAAAAATCGTGATCTACGCTGAAAAAGAAAGGAAAACAAAAACGAAATAAGCAACTCATCGAGGTGATTTAAGTCTATTTAAAATTCATTTTAATCGTGTAGACTCATTGCACTTGCATAATTGATCTCCCTCAAGAATAATACAAGTGATCCCAAGACTCAATTTCCGTAAATTGATAAGCCAACTGTTTAGCTAGTTCTTCCGTAAGAACTCTTGGTCGATAGATTTCCGTAAATCCTATCTATAGTCCACCATAATCACAGGATCGTACGAGTGACCATAGTGTTGAGATAAAATAAGTCAATCAGTTCCAACTTACCCGACGTAGAAGGGGTCATGTTATGCCTACCGACGAAGAAGGGATTCATTGGAGTTTGACCTATAAAGACTATTCTCAATTTTTGGTTATACGAGGAAGATCCCATCATCTTAGTTATAATTCATTTTAAGTGAACGAATAACTAGCATTACGTGAATGAATTAACTTAGGTGATGGCTTAAAATGATCGTGTGACATAAGAATGTCATAGAAAACTAACGCGTGACCTCTATATGAGTCAGTTTTCATGCAATTATTAGGTGGTTTGGTTTTTAGGCGGAAAATGATGCAATCTATCGTTACGGAAAAATAAAAGAATGCAAAAACGTAAATAAAAATTCCTAGTGTGGCCTATCCTAGTAAAAAGAACATAATACAACTTTGGAATCCACCGTTGGACCCGAGAAGCTTGTCTTGATGTTCCATCTTTGTCCATGCAGCGGGAGTGAGCATCCGATCTCCATCTTTGGTCTTCTCAAAATTACAATTAAAATTTACAAGAATAAACCTATTTACATTCTAAATAAGAATTGTAATTACAAGGAAAAAATCAAAACGGAGATACAAGATCTCAAAATACAACCAAGACCGTGTTCCACCATTACGGTAACACGTTCTACTAAGGCCACACTAAGTTACAACCGTTTGTAAAAATAAATAAATACGTAATAAAAGCATTCAAAACATTCAAAAACGATAAATAAAATGCATCAACTAAAAACAAATTCATTCGTGACATAATTCCGTAATTATGTTAAATTTATCCAAACCACCTTTTAACAATTAAAATTATGTGACAAAACGGCTTCTATCAACTTAATTTTAATTCATGATAATCCGTTACTTTAAATCGCTTTAAAATAACTAAATGGTACGTGAGTGAACCGTTTCACTATCAAGCGAATGCACAACATCCGTATTGTGCACATTTAGGCCGAAAAAAAAAAAATTAAAACAAAAATTTTTTTTTTCTTCACGTCTGACCGTGAACAGTACCACAAAAAATTTTTTTTTTTTTTTTTAATTCATGCTGCTGATGCCGAGAGCACAAAAGAACAAAAAAAATTTGCGGCTCAAAACATGAGCATCAACAAGCCAAAACAACATCGATTTGATAAAAACCAATTGCGATTTCACCTATTCCGTATAGAAATGAATTTACAATTGATAAATCTTTAACATATTTCAATGAATATCGATTACAAAAATAATATGCAAAGATCAAATCGAAAACAAAACAAACAACAACCAAAACCGTGTATACTAGGCACGGTTTCCAAGACACAAAACCGCAACAGCCAAAAAAAAAAAAATTCTGCCGTGAAAAAAAATTGCTGCCGCACGTCTTTTTTATGCACAAAATTATCGATTCAAATTCGTTTGATGAAAATCACAAAGAAAAATTTACGTGGCCTCGCTCTGATACCACTTGTGGGATAATATCCGTATAATACCCTTAAAATTTAGGACTATAACGCAAATTTTATATGTGATTATTGTCATAAAACAAAATTACAAGAGAAAAACGATAAAGCATAAGAATTAACCTCGGGTCCTTTGAAATGCGGCCTAAGATAGAAATCAACGTAGATTTCCTCCTAATCGTTGCACCCAAGACCGTCTGAGACTATACTCTTGTGCTAGAATGTATTCTCTAATTGCCTTGCAATATTGAGAGAATTGTTGTGAGTTTTGCTAGATGTGAGATCTAGGTTTTTCAGAGAAAAATGCTCTCAAAAACCCTAGTTTATTTGCAAATGAAATGCTTAGGTTACAAAAGAGAGAGAGCCTCTCTTTTGTTTGTTCATTCGGCCACCCGTGAGCCATGGGGGAAATGGGCTTTCATTTCCTCTTAATTTTAACTCGTGGTCCTAAAACAAAATGCTAAATGTATATGACGCGATTTTATTATAAATCGTCATCGGTTATCGGTTATTAAAACATCAACTAATAACACGGATTAGTTGAAATATTAATACATGTCCGACAAAGACAATATTGTATAATTAATTCAATATACATCAATTAAATATAATCGTTTATATTTAATTTACGAATTAACCGCTTAATTCGTCTTAGCCATTATTATTTAATCCGTATTAAATAATCATCTCAACATCGCGTTTGACTAATTATTAGTCAATGACTCCGACTAACTGCTTATTCAACTTTGGCATCAACATGACTGTATTTTCATACCGTCACATCTCTCAAACGTATCCTATAGGTGTGACTTTTAGGGACCAGTTGATCACCGCCATCTGTATGACAATAACGTCAAACTTATCTAGCAAGCCAACCGTTATTGATAAACGTGGACCAACTGATAATAATACAAAAGTATACCCTTTGATCCTTTTAGAGATTTAAATGTTATTGCACTAACTGTAGAGGACACCAGCCCCAACAAATACAAAGTTTGGGCAAGTTCTAGAAAGAATCGGGGGTTGATTTTTTTTTTATCAAAATTTAGCTCAATAGTTCGACTTTTGTAGCAAAATTGGGACAAAGTTTCAAACTTGTATACTCAAAAGATGGAGTTTTAAGATGAATTTTCGAGGAGAAATAACCAAAATCAAGCACTAAATATGATAACAATAGCATCCCTTATCCTTTTTTAACCTTTAAAGATGGATTAAGATGACACAAATCGAATTTTAGGGGTAAACCCTAGAAAATTCGGGTTGAATGTTACAACAATTGGGTTCAAATTTGTAGTTTTTAGCATCAATAACAAGGATTCGAGAGGGTTTTTATCAAAATCCAACAATTATATCATAATCTTAAGGGATAAAATCAAAATTCGAGAAAATTAAATCACTACCATTTGCTTCTAATTGCATCAAAATCAAAAGAAGGTAGTGAAATTACCTTGAATTAGTTTGCAAAATCGAATAAGGTGGATGAACTAGAACGATTTGGAAGAAGAAAAGCACAAATTTGGCACCAAGGTTTTGTAAGGAGTAAAGTTTATAAGGGATTTAGGTGAAGAAAAAATAAATAAGGTGTAAAGAATGAGGAAGATTGAAGATATAAGTCCCGAAAAATTTTAGAGAGCCCGTGTTCTGAAACAGCGACACTCGATCGAGTGTCTGAGGTACTCGATCGAGTATCCTATACTCGATCGAGTTAGAGGTGCTCGGTCGAGTTTTGATGTTTAACATAACTGTCAGCTATTCTGTTTCCAATGTACTCGATAGAGTGACCTTCGTAGTTGGATGAGTAAGGTCTATTCGGCCGAGTACTCCCACGTACTCGGTCGAGTAAGTAAAAAATGACCAATGGCTGATCATGGATTAATTGGTCGTTCCTCCAAAACAACATATTGCTCGGAGTCCAAGGCATACTTAGAATTCGTCACTAGTTATCCCCTATACTAGTAATATCAAATACTTATCACTTGCATATTACAAAAGTATCGCAAACAATACATTATAACACTACTCTATTACGTTCCATATTACATACGAATCTACTATCACGTACCTTAGCCCACATATCTACCCATAGCGGCAACGGTGTTCTATCTTATTCACACTCATATCTAATCCTACAAGGATAACATGCTTATACTATTTATCAAACACTACAAACATGTAAACCAGCAATCAAACATACATTCCACCACATATCTACACACATGCTTCTAATGCATCCTACTTGTCCCATCCACATACTCACACACACAATTATAAAAGCGATCACGCACCACATACGCTATCAACTACATGTGGCATTACCTATATATATATATATATATATATATATATCTTGCACATCACACATATTTCATACAATCCCCGACTCGATACCCCAATTCGAAGTGGCTGACTTAAGCATATTGGGGCCAGGATTTTGGAATGAGGGCACCTTCTCACCCAAAATCAAATACAAAGGGGCTCCCAACATACATACACCAGGTTCATTTTATTTGACTCTCTACGTTCATTATGTTCATTGATTACAGGTTCCAAAATCGTCGCTCTGATACCACTTTGTAAAACCCCCCATCAACCAAGGAGCCTTAACAAAACCTTCCCTGGTAGATACGGGCGTTACTATCTCGGTTGCCCGAGGAATAGCATATCATAACGTCAATAAAAGAACTATCAAAGTTAATTACAAGCTTTAACTCAACAAAAGAAAAGATACAACTGATAAAATAAAACAACTACGGTGAGACTAATCCATGCCAAGACTCGGTAAAAGACACGTCCCTCCAACTCACCCAGACAAACTCCATATATCAGACCTACTAAGACTGACTGCTCACCATCATGGATCACCGAAGACATATAACAAGAAGGAAACACGGACAAAAACACACAAGGTAAGTAACCAAAGATTACCGAATAAGACACAGTACAACACAAGCATGAGCCTCCAACTCCGGTAATTAACCAATCAATTAACTAACACGAAGCTATAGTTCTACCAGATTGCCAATCACAACCAAGAATTTACACCGCCAAAGAGGACCGCAACCTTACCACCTAAGTCCCGCTTAAAACCATAGAGCGAAAACACAAGGACCATTAATGTGCACATCCCCTTGTGACGGGAACTACAAAAAGCGGAACAAGAGCGTGAAGCCATTCCCGAAGATGACTCCACTCATCTATGGACACACCCCGAACATACACAATCATACTACCACACAATCAGGATTACCACGCAATACACACAACCACTAATCAACAATACTGAGTAGGATAACCTACTTTTAGCAATCAGCAGCCAACATCGCATACATCCATATGAAGGTAAGGCAACCTCCACCAACACCTATCACAACTAGTAGGAAACCCCTATACATTACTAACAACCATGACCATATATCCGAAACTACGGATGATGATGACGACTTACCTAAGCCTAGCATTCCGGCGACAAGACTGCAACCCGACTCGAGCCTCTGTCCTCATGGTGTCTCCAAGTGTGAGGGATCCCAAAAGGTTGAAATATGGTAAGGGAGAACAAGTGTCGTCGATCTAGGTTTAAGAGAAATGAATATGAAAACTGATTTGGGTTTTGTGGACATGGGCCACGGGGGCGCTTGGGAAACAAGCGTTTGCATTTGTGGAGTCACTACCAATTTATTGTGGAAAATTGGAAACCGTTCGAATACCTCGTGCCATGTCAAGACACAAAGTAGTGACATGAACACCAAGAACTCGTTACCCTTAGCATTCTATGTCTAGAATGACTCTCGTGGATGCCAATGAACACGGATGTTCACAGAGATCTGGAGTAAGGGGTGAGGGTACGTATTAGGAAGGTCTTTTGATCGAACTCCTAATCCCGCCCGCCTCGATAGTGGCCTCTACTAATGATTAGGGAAGTTATTCATACTCAATATATTGTCGATTATATGCATGCAATGCAACATCCATAGATTAATCCTAACATGTGAGAATTAACTAAGTCGGTAGACACGTAATTTAGCATACAATTAATGTCAAAGTCGGGATTTAAGTTCAATTACATGTGAAGGCATACAAGGAAATATAATAAAGAAAATTACAATAATAATACAATAAAGAAAAATACAATAATTACATTGGGTTAATTGATTTATGTTGAAAATACTTCTAAAACGGATAATTTGAGAAAGAAATAAACGAATTAACGAATAGGAATTAGGGTGATAATACGAATAGTAGTTAATTGAATACGTAATTAAGTTAAGGCAACACGGGAATTCAGAGACAGAAATCAACCAGAACAGGCAGCAGAGCCGCGCCTCGAGAAGAGGCGCAGATTCTTGCGTCGTTCTCTTAACGGCTTAAACTCGCTCTCCGGCCGAATTGCAAGTCGTTAATGTTCGTTGGTGATTTTAAGGCTTGATTATGCTATTTGCCTCGGATAAAAGTGATTAGCAGATTATTTACATATGATTAAGGGTCATAAAAGCAATAAACATGGATGAAACTAATTAAAATGAATTAATACACGATAAAAGGGATTAATTAACAAATTAATGAATTAAACAAATTAATTAGGTTAAACAGGTTATTAATGACGAATTAATGATGGTGACGATAAACAAAAGGTGGGAATATGTCAATGATGAATTCCAGAGACTCAATATTGATGAATCGAACCTTTAAAGAACGAATTTGATTTTGATGACGAAAACCCGCAAATATGAATTACTTGGGATTTAAGTCGGGAATTTATGATGAATTTAAATACTAATAACGATGAATATATTACATGTTAGAATTATTATTCTTAAATCGTCATATGAACAATGAACAATTGAAGAAAGAAATAAAACAATCGAATCATCAAAGGACGAAGGAAGAAGAAATGAAGCACTCACTGCGACAGCCTCACGAAGAGGCGCAGCAGGTGCTGCGTCCCTTCGAAGAGGCACAACAGTTGCTGCGTCCTTTCTCGATGGTCATCTTCTGGTAATTCGTAAAAAAGGATTTAAAGCATGGTTTTATAAATCGGTTTTATAAATACTTTCGACATAAACCTTACATTATGATTACAATAAATAAATAACAATAATAAAATAGGGATTATACACCCTCAGACTTACATGTTTGACGAAACGAGATGAACTAAGTATACATTTAGTGATGCTCGACTCGAATGTAGACGAAAGTGCCCTCGTAAGAGGAAATTAAACAGATTAATTAATGTTGATTATTGTGGAGTTTCTCAAATTGGTCGGTCATGCAAAACGAGGCTGGAACTCAGAAAGATCCGAGCTTACGTGGTCGAATGTTCAAGCACGTAGACGCCAAAAAGTAAGAACGTGGTCTAAAATGTAAAGGGAGAAGAGAAGGGCGGACACTCGCGTGAGAAATATGTGAGACCGAAGGTCTCTATTTATACTAATCACGCGAAGGAAATAGGGTTTTCGGAGAAACTTTGGAAGTGAATCTCGAAAAGATATGAAAAGATACTAAAAATACGCAGAAAAGGACTTGGGAAGAGGCGCAGTAGGCACTGCGTCTCTTGGAAGAGGCGCGCAGCGATTCTTTGCGTCCTTTCCCAAGTGGTTTCCCCTATGGAAGAAAGATTTCCGTGTTTAGGTTATGGAATAACGGATTTATCTTGTTTTCCTTAATATTTTGTGTGAATATTACGGGAAATTATTTGCCAGAGATTAAAAGATTTATAATTTATGGAATAGAAATATCTGGAACATTCCAGAACATTCTGACTCGGTTTCAGAAAATGAAGACGGTTTTATGACCCGGACTCCAAATATACTCTCATTACTGCCAAAACGACCGTATCGGCACGTAGATGGCAATTAAGAGGTAGACATAAATGTTTGAGCGATCACTTGATGATAAACTTACGAACTGTCACAAATCGTTCTGCGTACCAAACATGCGGCCCAATCATCACCGGGTGGTTTGCTGGAGGTGGAGAAATGAGGTATCTACAGAGCCCCCACTTTGACTGAGGCTTGGACAAGGCGAAAGTCAAAGTATAGCCATCAGGTCAATCGAAGATTACAACCTGACGACTATGGCGAAGCAAGGCGGCTCAAGGGGTCTGAGCCAAGGACCTATCGTCGGGAATATTTTAGAGTCTGTCGACTATCGGGGAGGGTCGTTTAATGTCCATTAGACTACGTGAGGAGGCTCGCCAGCCATAAGAAGAGACCATATCTGAAATTCCTTGAAAACTCCAGGGAAAACAAAATGCGATATTGGCAGAAGACAGCAGGACACAGTCTGGAACTGCTGGGAGAAATCTGCTTGTGTTCGGCCTCAAACAAACTTCAAAAGGATTTGGGGTCGATGTTGATCTCCATGTCTCGAGAGGGAATGACTGTCGGTCGTGAACTCTCGCTGGGGGAACACAATCGGGAACTAATCTCCATGTCTCGAGAGGGAATGTCAATCCGTGTACTCTCGCTGGGGGAACATAATCGGGAACTGATCTCCATGTCTCGAGAGGGAATGTCTATCCGTGTACTCTCGCTGGGGGAACAGAATAAAGGCGTGTCGAAACACCTGTCAAAGAATATTCGCTCGTTGTGGCAAGCGAGGTCTTGAAGAAAAATAAGGAGATAATTTGTTGTTGGCTTGGAAGATGTGGATCCGGGCGAAGAATATACGTCAAACGGACCAAATATACGATATAGCATCAAGGAAGAGGCGCACCAAAGATGGGCCCACAAAATAACTAACTCATAACGAATTTTTGAAAATTCGTATGAAGGGAGGCTGAGGAAGAGGCGCAGCAAGAGCTGCATCCCTTGGAAGAGGCGCAGCACCTGCTGTGTCTATTCCTGGATGTGGCAATTCTGCGTAAAAACCCGATGAAACAGAGGGTTCATTTCATTTGTTTGAAACATAATTCCTCGATTTATCTCTCAAATTCCAACCATTTCCGTCAAAATTTGATCCAAAAGCTTGCATTTTCCATGACTAATCGAGGTATGTGTATCAATCTTGCATTTATCTTTTGTATTTGTTCAAATGGGATCGACAAAATTAGGGTTTTCGGCCCTAATTAGTCGAAAATTTGGGGCTTTTCCCCCAAACGACTTTGCCTTGTAAAATTGACTTCGTAAATGGCCAACTGGTAGTATAAGGATCATAACCATGTATTTGTTTCGAATTTTCGTTAAGTTTTGAGCATTTGAATGAAATTGTGACGGTTTCACAGCTAAACCGTAAATCACTTCGAAAATAGCCTTAGGATTGCCCATTTGCGACGAAACTTGATATTTGAAATCCTTGTGTGATGGGTAAACTTCCTACCATCTCGGAATTTTGGTTTGTGATGGCTTTTCAGGACACTTTCTAGGGCATAATCGCCGTTATAACGAAATGCTGTCAAAATTCCGACTCGAACCCATGACTAGGCTTCCACTTAGGCTTGACTTGACCCAAATTACCACATAATCAGACAGGTTTGTGGGAAAATTGCCAAAGATGGCGAGAAAAGAGCGATTTTATGGCTCCAAAATCCCCTAATCAAGGCTTGTCGTCACTTGACGCGGCCTAAATTTACTTTAATTTTGCAGGTGATGAGGCTTCTACATCTGGGAGAGATCCAATGGACGTGGACACTGCTGTTGACCCTTCTCAAGTGCTTGAGGAGGCGTTGGAGGAGGCTTTCACCGCTGCGGTGATGGCTGCTGAGGACGAGGTCCCCGAGGAGGAGGTTGCTGAGGAGGAGGAGGTCCCGAGACGGGCCAACATTGGATGGGGTGGTCGCCAGCTGAGGGGAGCACCTGCGTGGGCTGAGACCTGGGACAGTAGGCACCTGCTTTGGGCTGCGGAGGGTCACCTATCCTACAGGACGGTGTAGAGCTTGGTAAATAGGATTCATAACTCTTCATTCATCTTCTTTCATTTCTGTTTGTCAGTCCTTTTCTTCTTCATTCGATCTAAAGATAACTTTTGTTTCAAATCAACATAGGAGGCTGGGAACATCAGGTCGTTCTCGGGCTACACGACGGCGATGGGGTGCTACGAGAGGCTGTCGGCTGAGGAGCGAGCCATGATCGAGCGAGGAGCGTTCGGCGCCTTGGTGCAGGCTTGGAGGGATATTGAGAGGAGGAAGTTTCGGGTTAACCTCAGTCTCGTCCGAGCCTTCTTGGACCGGTTTTGGGACACGACCTCCACGTTTCACATGCCTTTTGGTGAGGTGGGGGTCACGTTGGAGGACTACGGTATGATTTCTGGTCTGTCTTACGGGACTGATGTGGTGGAGTGGCCGGAGACAGCTATGAGGGTTGACTCGGCAGAGGCTAGGAGGCTGATCGGCTGGAACTTGGCGCCGAAGGCGGCTGCGGTACCTGGCTTGGTACCTAGTTCTTACGTGTGGGACTACTTCGCGGGGAAGACCCTGGCGTCGGTGGGGATCGAGGGGAGGGAGACGGCTCCTCCTCCCTGTACTGCGGAGCAGTGAGTCCGCTTGTGGCTCTGGTAGTTCTTGTCTTCGATTTACCTCGGAGACAAGAGGGATAGGCTTTCGACGAAGCTTCTTCCTTTTCTTTCTGACCTGAGCAACCTAGGCCGTTGGGACTGGGTCACTGCTGGTTTTGCGGTCCTCATCCGCTTCATGAGGGCCATGGTTCGTCCGGAGTTGATGGAGAAGGGGACTTCTCCTGCTGCTGTCGGCCCTGGACTGTTGTTGGAGGTATGAACCTTCACTTCTTCTCATGAAAGATCATTTCCTTTTCTTGTCAAATCACGAGGGATCGTTATTGATTATCTTGATTCTGAGGGCGTGTGTACTCCTACTTTCCGGGCCTCGCGTCCAAGAGGACGGAGCTGGTGGAGAAGGCCTATCCCATTGTGAGGGATTGGTGATGTATCGCACGAGGAGTCAGCGTTCCTTCCACGACGTTTGTCGGCGGGAGGTGAACGCTCTTCAGCTGGACGGTGTGAGTATTTCACCTTACATTTGTCTGTTTCTCTCCCTTTACTTTTAGAACTGATCATAAGAATGACCCTTCGTTTGCTTCTTCTAATGGGTGCCCAGACCTTGGGAGGAGTACGCTGGTGCTCCTCCTTTCGTGGCTGAGGTCCTTCGACCTAGGAGCTCGAGCCGGCTACTGTTGAGGACGTCGATGGGTTCTGTGTGGTACTTGGGTGAGCGCTTGGCTCGTCAGTGCTCTCGGGACGTCTTGACGGTTCCCATCGATCCTCCTCGGACGATGTTTAGGGAGCCTTCTGAGGCTGACCTAGCTGGCGTCGGTGGCGATGCCCTCCTTCTTCCTGGCGAGGACTACTCGACGTTTCTCTACGGGAGGTTGGCGTACTGGCCGGTTGTGGTAAGTGCTTTATCCTCTTTCATTTTTGATTGTTTGAGAATACGATGAAGGATCATCGGTTAACGGAAATCACTTGACTTCGCAGGAGGTCGAGGCGGCGGGCATCGAGCCCCCAGAGTACCCCGAGACCCTTGAGTACACCGACACGACGGGGATGACGACGATCTCCGAGCTACGTGACTTTGACCTGGCGGTGAGAGATGCTGGCCTGGACGAGTGGCAGCATCTGATTCGGAGGGTGAGTCTTCTAACTCGTATAGTTTTGTGTAAGAACACATTTGCTCAGGTTTGTCCAATCGCTAAGAATTTTTCTTTTGAAATGTAGGTTGCGCCATCCCGGTTCGTGGCTTTGTGGAGGGTAGCCAACCGCTACGGCTGCGACGTCGAGGCACTTGTCGGTGGCCGAGGACGTCAGGTATGAACCTTCCGTTTACTTTATTTTTGAATTTTCTAATCTTCCTTTATGTTTGGAGTGATTGACATGAGCCAGTTTTGTTGTTTGCAGAGAGAGCGTGAGCTGGAGCGAGAGCTCGCCCAGTCCCGGGAGGAGACGACTCGCCTACTGAGGGAGCTCGAGGTCCGCGACGCCGAGGTTGCTGCTCTCGAGGCGAGAGTTGCTGAGCTAGAGGGCGACCAGAAGTAGCTTCCGTGTTGCTTCTTGTTTTTTTTTTTTTTTTTGTACATTTATACATTTTAGGACCCACCTTTGGACATTTCGGTCTTATTTTGGGGCTCAAGCCCCCAGTTTGGTGCACATATTCCTTTTTGTTGTATATATGATGGCCTGAGTGCCTTTGCTGCTGGGTTGCTTTGTTTATACCTGCAGGTTAGCTTTGGACAGATTTGGCAGATGACGGTTTACGCCGTCATGCTGCCGAAATTTATACAGAAATCACGTAGAACATATATTGATACATATGGCCTAAATTAGCGCAAAACAAATGACTCGAAAATGCAAAAAATGAACAGAAATGAAAATGCAAAAATTTGGTCGGAAATTATCGGACGGTAGGGAGGGTTATCCCCTAAAAAAAAGAAAAAATAAAAACATATAAGTTTGAAATGAAGAGTGAAATGATTCCCCAAAAAGAAAAAGTAAAAAGAAATGTATAAGTTGGAAAAATGATATAATTGAATTAAATACAAAATGTATAGATTTGAAAAAAGAATAAATTAAATTAAATTGGTGAAATGATTCCCCAAAAAAGAAAATTAAAAGAAATGTACAAGTGTGCTAAAATGACGAAAATATCGATATTGTCTCGAGATGCGCATCCACGCAATTAGGAAACCCGGAAGTATGGCAACCTGAAGCATTTACCAAAATAATAACCCGTATGAATAGGAAATTATTCGTTAAGGAATTTAGGAAAGATCCAACGCGGAAAATCACAGAAAGAGTGCTGAGGAAGAGGCGCAGCAAGAGCTGCGTCCCTTCGAAGAGGCGCAGCACCTGCTGCGCCTGTTCCTTAGTGCGTCCGTTCTGACGGATTTTAGGAAACAGCTTTTAGTATAAATAGAGACGTCGAGGAAGGTTTTATTCACATAATTCTTCCGTCTTTCTTCGTCTTATTACACAAATTTCCCAAAATAAGCATACATCATGAATACTCTTGAGATTCGTCTAAAAGAATGGACAAATGAGTTCTCCAATGTGGAGAAACACGACATGGGTGCTTATAATTCTAGATCTCTTTTGAGGTTGAAGTTGATCAAGGTGGTCAAACCATTCCTAGATGCTTGTCTTGATTATTGGGACCCGAATTATCATGTATTTGCCTTCCCTGGAGGCGACATTTGCCCATTTCCCGAGGAGATTGCTGCGATTGGTGGTTGGGACCCGGAACATTTGTCTGCTATTCCCTCCACTTCTCAAGGGTATAAGAGCAAGTTTAGAGACTTGCTTGGATTGGCCCGAGTTGATGTTGACCGTCTTGTGACTTCTAAAGGAGTGCGAATGTATCAATAGGGCTGATCCCACTGTCTCTTATGTTGCGAGGCGAAGGGCATTCGGGTTTTGCCTATTACACGTGTATGTCCTTCAAGGGCATGTTGATGAGGATATGAGAGGCGACCCTTGTCTCTTGAGCGTGATTGAGCAAATGAAGCTGCGCAGGAGCCCAGGTTGTCTGTGTTTAGGAGAGATCCTATTGGGCTTGGACAACAGGAAAGCTAATCGCGACCTACCTTACCTGGGAAGTCCCATTATTTTGCAGGTAAAAAGAACTCTTTTCTTTTCTTTTTTCTTTTTTCTTTTTTCTTTCTTTTTTCTTCGTTTTTTTTTTCGTTTTTTTTTTTGTTTTTTTTTTCGTTTTTTTTTTTCGTTTTTTTTTTAATACCTGCTTTTGGTAGGTCTGGCTTATGGAGCGTCTTCGATTGATCGAGCCCCCAGTTAATGTTCCTTCTTATCATGCTCGCTCAATTGCAATGAGGACCAGGCTTTACATGGTGGACTTCACTCGAGTTTGCAATTACTTGGGAAAACAAATTGAAAAGTGAAGACGGCCCCTTAATCAGATGGATCGTACCATGGTGGCATCTTAAATCTGTCACTGGAGTATCTTCCCTGGATCCTACCCGATCTGTTCGCATTCCTGGCTTGGAGTTTATGATATGCATTTTCTCGGAGAGGTTGATGAGGCAGGTTGGATTGAAACAGATGATTCCGAAGCTTGACACTGTCCCGCAGACTGTCGTGGCGCTTACTACTGAGAGTCGAAGGGAATGGGCCATCAAATGGGCTCAGTGGAATGTTTGGTTCTTGAATTCTTCTGTTAGTGCTCTATGGGTGTCAGATTCCTATCTGCGTGAACCTGTCGACTACAAGATTTGCGAGGTGGAAAAGGAGAAGGAGAAGCATCTGACTGAAGGAGGGGAAGAAGCCGGGTTTCGAGTTGTTCATCCTTCGAAGAAACCGAGGACTTCTCCTGCCATCGAGATGGTGGTTGACAAGAATAGCAAAGCGAGACCACGAGAGAGACCATTGGTGATTAGGTCTGAAGTGACGCAAGAGCGTCCGGCTCGAGGTCGTGACAAGAAGTATGATAAAAATGACAAAGGCAAAGGGAAAATGGAAGAGTAGCCTAAGTCTTTATTATTATTTATTATTATTATTATTATTGCAATAAGAAGGTGGGGTTTTTATAATCCTAGCCTATTTATTTTTATTACAATTTTATTATGTAACGTACTACTATTATTAATGAAATAAAAAAAGGTTAAATGGTTATGAGACCGTTGTGATTTTCTTTTCATTATTCTAGTCGAATTTCAAGTGCATTTGCAAATGTCCTTCTATTTACATTTAAAATGACGAAATGGGTTGTATCCCGTGAAGGATTGCCTACGTATTCATTTAAAAAATGAAATCAAACCCTTGCGCGTAGTTCGAGTAAATGTAAAAGAATAATTATTCTAAGCAAGAGCTTGTAATGAACTTTAAAAAATAAGCATGTGCTTTACTTACTCCTAAAATGCAATTTAGTTTATTTGATGATATGAGATTGACAAATTGTCAAAATGCAAGAGCAAGATGACATTAGCTTGAATCAGCTTGGCCAGGGGCCTTCTATTTCGTGCCACAAGAGCGACACGTGAGGTTACGTGAGACGCGTTTTTGCTCCTATTCTAAGCATAGTAACGTTTTAGTTGGTCAAGGTTTGTTGGGTTGGCAAATTCGTTCCCATCTAGGTCTGTGATCCTAACCGCACCCCCTGGAAGTATGGACTTGACTAGGAATGGCCATGCCCAATTGGGTTTGAATTTTCCTCGTGAATCGACAGGTAAAAGAGCCCTAATGTATTTGAGGACCAAGCCTCCTTCCTTGATGTTCCTTGGCTTGACCCTTTTGTTGAAGGCTCGTTTGATACGCGCCTAGTATGTTTGCACATTATGTAATGCACGTAACCTTCGTTCATCCAGGAGGATGAGTTCTTCATATCTATCCCTCTTCCATTCGGCTTCTGGGATTTGACTTTCGAGTAAAATACATAAGGATGGTATTTCTAGCTCGACTGGTTGTACGGCTTCCATGCCGTAGGTCAAATAGAAAGGGGTAGCCCCAGTGGGCGTCCTAACGGATGTACGGTATCCCCATAAAGCGAAGGGTATCTTGCTTGGCCAATCTCTATAGTTGTCAATCATTTTCTTGAGAATCGTGACAACATTTTTGTTTGCTGCTTCTACCGCGTCATTGGTTTATGGTCTGTATGGCGAGGAGTGGTGATGCTTAATTTTGTACTTGGCTAGCAATTGTTCAGTCTCAGCTTGGAAATGTGACCCATTTTCACTGATGATCTCGTGTAGGCAACCGTATCGATGGATGATATTGGTTTGTATGAACTTTGCCACATTCTTGGCCGTAAGACTGGTGTAGGAAGCCGCTTCTACCCATTTGGTGAAATAATCGATTGCTACTAGGATGAAACAGTGACCTCCTGTTCCGGCTGGAGTGATTTTACCGATGATGTCAATTCTCCAAGCAGAAAATGGCCAGGGAGATGTCATGGTGTAAAGCAATGAAGGAGGGACATGTTCCACGTTCCCAAAGATTAGACAATTATGGCAATGTCTTACATATTTGATGCAATCATATTCCATCGTGGTCCAATAATACCCCAAATGTGTTATTTTTTTGCCATCATGGGTCCACTCATGTGAGGGCCGCATTCTCCATCATGGACTTCTTCCATCACTTCCCGTGGCTGTGAATGATCAAGACAACGTAGGCTTACACCAAGAGGTGTTCTTTTGTATAACTCTCCTTGCATGAGGACGTATTGGGAAGCTAGCAAGCGGATGGCGTGTTGTCCCCTTTTGTCCATTTCTGGTGGATAGGTGCCATGGAGTTTGAAGTTTAGGATTGCTTGGAACCAAGGCTTCTCTGTAATTTCCTCTTCATCGGTGATTTGGTGCACGTAAGCTGGCTCTGATAGTCGTTCGATGCATAAAGGCATTTCTACCATGCTATTCGGCATATTAATCAAAGATGCGAGTTTTGCAAGAGCATCTGCAAATTGATTCTCTTCTCGAGGTAGATGTAAGTAGGTTACTTGATCGAAGAATTGGGCAACTTGGTCTATTCTGGCTTGATAAGGTGTCAGGCTTTCGCTTCGGATTTTCCAAGATCCTGTAATTTGATTGATGATCAAAGAGGAATCCCCATGAACTCGAAGATTCTTGATGCCTAAACTTACTGCCGCTTGCAATCCAATGAGACAGGCTTCGTATTCTGCAGCGTTATTTGTCACCTTGAAGTCGAGTTTGACAGATATTGGTGTATGCTCGCCTTCAGGAGAAATGAGCAACACTCCTATTCCAAATCCTCTTAGATTCGATGCCCCATCAAAATAGAGGTCCTAGGAGTCTACATCCGTTTGGATTATATCCTCATCCGGAAACGACCAGGTGTCTATCGTTTGTGTATCATTGATGGGATTTTCTGCGAAGAATTCGGCAATGGCGCGCCCTTTTATGACTTTCAAAGGCACATACTTGAGATCGAACTCTGAGAGCATCAAAGTCCATCTTGCTAAACGTCCATTGAGAACGGGTTTCTCGAAGAGGTATTTGACAGGATCCATTTTGGAGAATATTTTGACGGAGTAGCTAAGCATGTAATGGCGTAGCTTCTTTGTTGCCCACACAAGAGCGAGGCATGTCTTCTCGAGTGGTGTGTATTTGCACTCGTACTCTAAGAACTTCTTACTAAGGTAGTAGACGGCTCTTTCTTCTTTTCCTACAGTTTGAGCTAGCATGGCGCTCATGGCCGTTTTAGTTACCGTGAGATATAAACCAAGAGGTTGATCTCGTTGAGGTGGCGTGAGCACTGGCGGTTTGGCTAGTATTTCCTTGATTCGATCGAAAGCCTTCTGACAGTCATCATCCCACATGGTGTGATCTGTTTTCTTTAACTTCTTGAATATGGGTTCGCAGATCATGGTAAGTTTCGATATGAATCGACTTATGTATTGTACCTTGCCTAGGAATCCCCTAACTTCTTTCTCTGTTTGAGGTTGCGGCATTTCGATTAGAGATTTGATCTTTGAAGGATCTATTTCTATACCTCGTTGGCTAACTATGTATCCCAGGAGTTTGCCAGATGTCACTCCGAATGCGCATTTCTGAGGATTGAGCCTCATGTTGTACTTCCGTAGCCTTGAGAAGAATTTGCGAAGGTTCGCAATATGTCCCTCTCTTTCCTTGGACTTGACAATCATGTCGTCTACGTATACCTTAACTTCTTTATGCATCATGTCATGTAAGAGTGTAGTTGCGGTGCGTTGGTATGTAGCTCCGGCGTTGATTAACCCAAACGGCATGACCGTGTAGCAATAGGTACCCCAATAAGTGACGAAGGCGGTTTTATACATGTATTCTAAGGCCATCTTGATCTGGTTATATCCCGCGTATCCATCCATGAAGGATAACAACCCGTGATCTGCCGTATTGTCTACCAATATGTCGATATGTGGTAGAGGAAAGTCATCTTTAGGACTTGCTTTGTTTAAGTCTCTAAAATTAACACAAACACGGATTCTCCCATCCTTTTTGGGTACGGGTACTATGTTAGCTACCCAGTCTGAGTACTCGGAAACTTTGATGAACCCGGCTTTGAATTGTTTATCGACTTCTTCTTTGATCTTGAGAGCCCATTCTGTCCTCATTCGTCGAAGCTTCTGCATTTCTGGGTTTGAAACCTGGTTTGATTGGGATTCTATGCTCTACAATGTCCTTGTCGATCCCTGGCATATCTTTGTAGGACCAAGGAAAAATGTCTTTGAACTCGTGTAGGAGGTCTATGAAATTGGCCCTTTCGGTGGGGCTCAAGGTTGTCCCTATCCTAAGTTCTTGAGGTTCTAGTTCAGTTCCTACGTTGATGGGTTCAGTATTTTCTATCACTGGTCCCCCTTCCCCCTCTTATAGTAATTCTTTGGCTATGTAGGGAGGTATTTCGATTGAGTCAGGGTCTGGGTCATTCTCATTATCATCGTAAACAGAATTGCATTCAAGATAACACGAAGAGTAAGCAGAACCTGATTTATTCATATTAAGATTTGAGAAAAGTTGAAGCAAAGAAGCCATCTGATCTGTGGTCAGTGGCGGTAAAGGGACAGCGGTTGGGACATTTCCCGAACTACTATTGCTATTAGACACTAAGCTAGGAGAAACGAGGGGAGTGGAAATGACGACAGGAGGAGACTCTCTACGGACTTCTCTAGACTCTGACTCTGACTCGAATTCATCGTCTTCTGGTTCTCCCTTGAACATCTCTCCTTCTCCAGTAGTGAGCTTGAAGAGTCTTCCTTGATTGTTTGTCCACTTGATCGATTTTCTCCATCCTTTCTGATGATTGGTGTTTATTTCTGTGATTAACGTGGTAGGGTTGAAGTGGTCATCTTGAAGTATAATGGTAATGATCTCATCTATGATGTTTTCGGCGCTCTTGATTAAGGGAAGATCTTGGAGGTAGACATCTTCCTCGCTATCCGTCCATATCCCGTTGATCACCTCTTCTTTTGGGGAGATAAGATGTCAGCAATCTAAGATAGATTCGTCACTTGTGATCATCAAAACTCCAAGAGGATTCTGAGTGTTGTTAGGCTTACCTCCAGGTGGTATTGGTAGACGACCGTCTTCGATCATATCTTGGAGTACATTTTTCAGTTTGTAGCATTTCTCTGTATCATGTCCCTTACCTCTATGGTATTCGCAGTTCGAATTCTCATCCCAGAATTTGGATTTCTTTTCTGGTTCGGGTGTAGGGCCTATGGGTTGAAGTTTGCCCAGTTTTATCAACCTTTTCAGAGCGTTGGAATATATGTCCCCTAGATTTGTGAATTTCCTTGGAGGGGTACTCTTCTTAGATGGTTCGAGGAGATTAACTTCATCAGTCTTGCTAGTAGAGCCGTAAGAACGACTTGTTGAGCCTTGATATCCACGACCTATCGTTTTGGACAAGAGCCCTTTACGAATATCATCTTCGATCCTTGTCCCTAGTACGGTCAAGTCTTTGAAAGTTTTGATGTTTTGATACCTCAAATGATTTGCATAAATGGGCTTTAGGTTGTCCACGAATTTCTCCACGAGGGTAGCCTCATCCGGACGTTCAACAAGTTCAGTACTAGTCTTCCTCCAGCGACTTAGGAAATCGGTGAAACCTTCTTTGTCATTTTGGGTAAGAACCTCTAAAGTGCTCATGTTGACTTGGATTTCAGCATTATCCGCATATTGTTTAGCAAACTCGATTGCGGCATCATCTCAAGTAGTAATTTTCTTGTGTTCTAGCGAATAGAACCATTGTTTTGGGATGGTGTCAAGAGATGAAGGAAAGATCCTTAAGAACATCTCGGGTTTAATGCCTTTGATAGACATGAAATCCTTAAAGGCACGGATATGGTTCAAAGGGTTTTCGTGCCCCTTGAATTTCGGGATATCCGTCATGTTGAAGTTGGTTGGCAACTTGGAATTCACAGCCTCATATTTGCGATTGTTCTCCCTATAAATGTCATCCCATTTGAGATACATCAATTGTTCCTCCAAGTATTGGAGTCGTTTCTCAGCTGCAGTCATACCTATGGGAGGGTTTTCGTCACTGAAGCTGTTCACGAAGTTATCGGCTATTTCACTTTCTCGAGGAGGCATCCTCGTTTCTACGGCATATATTCGGCCCTAAATGGTATCAAGGCGATCATACACTTGATCTTGAGTAACTTGGAGGCGAGCTAGCGCGGCTAGGATTTGATCATTACCATTAGGAGTTGGTTGAAGTTCGCGTTGCTTGTTTGTTTCTGCATCTTGGAAATTGAATAAGAGATCGACGACGAATCAAAACATGATCGACCACTCTAGCACACTTACTTGAAAAGAAATGTTTTGACTTGTGAAGTGGGAGTGTGCCAATTGTGTCAGTGAGTTTTGAGGAAATGACAAAGTTTGAAAAATGTTGGTCCTAGTCAACTTTAGTGTAGTTGTAGGAGTGGACTCGAAGTGAGGTTTTGAAATGGGTTTTGAGGCCCGAATTTTGACTCGACAATCGGACAGAGTTTCGGCTTGTTTTGCGCTAATATTAGGCCCAAGTTTCAAAATTTTACATTTTAAAGAAGGATTTTGATTTTACAAAAATCGTCATGGTTTCGTTTAGAAAATGGTGATCACGTATGGTGCAAACAATATACAAGCATTATAAGGGATGCTGAGTGCATTTAGAAGGGTTTTGTTTTAAAGGATGGGTTGCCATACCAAACAATCAAACCCGAAGTCTGTAGAGAGGCTCGTACCAAACAAGGGTAAGGCCGATTCCTAGTCCATTTCCTCAAGTAGTGAAAGTCCTTGATACAAACAAGAGTAAGTACCATGGTATGGATGACGTCAATCGCTATCCATCCTTAGGCCCAAATAAGAATTAGGACCGTTTAGACGGGACGATTGGTCGAATGGGTTGGGTTGGGCCTAGGAAGGCCGAATGAAACGATCTAGGAAGACCGGGTTATGAAAACCGATAATTGTCTTGTACAAACTATTTCCTAACCTTGTTCAAGTTTCACCCTTTTCGCTACAAGTAAGTGTATTATCCCCAGCGGAGTCGCAAAACTGTGGACAAGGGCCACGGGAGCGCTTGGGAAACAAGCGTTTGCATTTGTGGAGTCGCCACCAATTTATTGTGGAAAATTGAAAACCGTTCGAATACCTCGTGCCATATCAAGACACAAAGTAGTGACATGAACACCAAGTACTCGTTACCCTTAGCATTATATGTCTAGAATGACTCTCGTGGATGCCAATGAACACGGATGTTCACAGAGATCTGGAGTAAGGGGTGAGGGTACGTATTAGGAAGCTCTTTTGATCGAACACCTAATCTCGCCCGCCTCGATAGCGGCCTCTACTAATGATTAGGGAAGTTATTCATACTCGATATATTGTCGATTATATGCATGCAATGCAACATCCATAGATTAATCCTAACATGTGAGAATTAACTAAGTCGGTAAACACGTAATTTAGCATACAATTAATGTCAAAGTCGGGATTTAAGTTCAATTACATGTGAAGGCATACAAGGAAATATAATAAAGAAAATTACAATAATAATACAATAAAGAAAAATATAATAATTACATTGGGTTAATTGATTTATGTCGAAAATACTTCTAAAACGGATAATTTGAGAAAGAAATAAACGAATTAACGAACAGGAATTAGGGTGATAATACGAATAGTAGTTAATTGAATACGTAATTAAGTCAAGGCAACACGTGAATTCAGAGACAGAAATAAACCAGGAACAGACGCAGCAGAGCTGCGCCCTCTGGAAGAGGCGCAGCAGTTGCTGCGTCTGTTCCTTGGCTCAGTTCTGATTGTGAAGCCGGAATTGCAAGTCACTAATGTTCGTTGGTGATTTTAAGGCTTGATTATGCTATTTGACTCGGATGAAAGTGATTAGCAGATTATTTACATATGATTAAGGGTCATAAAAGCAATAAACATGGATGAAACTAATTAGAACGAATTAATACAAGATAAAAGGGATTAATTAACAAATTAATGAATTAAACAAATTAATTAGGTTAAACAGGTTATTAATGACGAATTAATGATGGTGAAGATAAACAAAAGGTGGGAATATGTCAATGATGAATTCCAGAGACTCAATATTGATGAATCGAACCTCTAAAGAACGAATTTGATTTTGATGACGAAAACCCGCAAATATGAATTACTTGGGATTTAAGTCGGGAATTTATGATGAATTTAAATACTAATAACGATGAATATATTACATGTTAGAATTATTATGCTTAAATCGTCATATGAACAATGAACAATTGAAGAAAGAAATAAAACAATCGAATCATCAAAGGACGAAGGAAGAAGAAAGGAAGCGAGAATCTGCAGCGGCGGCCTCACGAAGAGGCACAACAGGTAGTCTGCGTCCCTTCAAGAGGCGCGGCGATTCTTGCGCGTCCTTTCTCGACGTCATCTTCAGTAATTCGTAAAAAGAATTTAAAGCATGGTTTTATAAATCGGTTTTATAAATACTTTCGACATAAACCTTACATTATGATTACAATAAATAAATAACAATAATAAAATAGGGATTATACACCCTCAGACTTACATGTTTGACGAAACGAGATGAACTAAGTATACGTTTAGTGATGCTCGACTCGAATGTAGACGAAAATGCCCTCGTAAGAGGAAATTAAACAGATTGATTAATGTTGATTATTGTGGAGTTGGTCAAATTCGTCGGTCATGCAAAACGAGGCTGGTACTCAGAAAGATCCGAGCTTACGTGGTCGAATGTTCAAGCACGTAGACGCCAAAAAGTAAGAACGTGGTCTAGAATGCAAAGGGAGAAGAGAAGGGCGGACACTCGCGTGAGAAATATGTGAGACCGAAGGTCTCTATTTATACTAATCACACGAAGGAAATAGGGTTTTGGGAGAAACTTTGGAAGTGAATCTCGAAAAGATATGAAAAGATACGAAAAATGCGCAGAAAAGGACTTGGGAAGAGGAGCAGCAGGCACTGTGTCTCTTGGAAGAGGTGCAGCACTTACTGCGTCCTTTCCCAAGTGGTTTCCCCCTGCGGAAGAAAGATTTCCGTGTTTAGGTTATGGAATAACGGATTTATCTTGTTTTCCTTAATATTTTGTGTAAATATTACGAGAAATTGTTTGCCAAAGATTAAAAGATTTATAAAATATGGAATAGAAATATCTGGAACATTCCAGAAGATTCTGACTCGGTTTCAGAAAATGAAGACGGTTTTATGACCCGGACTCCAAATATACTCTAACTACTGCCAAAACGACCGTATCAGCACGTAGATGACAATTAAGAGGTAGACATAAATGTTTGAGCGATCACTTGACGATAAACTTAAGAACTGTTATAAATCGTTCCGCGTACCAAACATGCGGCCCAATCATCACCGGGTGGTTTGCGGGAGGTGCAGAAATGAGGTATCTACAGGTTTACGACTTCACGATTTATATCTTGGTGTTGAACCCGCCATACTCGATCAAGTATGAACCTACTTGATCGAGTGGCCTAGGCTAGATCGAGTTCCCAATCCCCCAAGGTTACTAAGACGCAAGGCCGATAGTGTGAAGATTCCAAGAGGTCAAACATGTGTCTAAGGTTAGTCAACGGGTCCCTAACAGGGCGGGTATTACAGTGCCTCACGCGGCCGATGAAGAAATTGAGACAGATTATAAATAGCGTAGGACAAATCTGACGGGTCACGGACAAATAAACTAAACGGCCAACCATTCGTCGATATCGCTCAAGGTCACCAAAAAAAGGGTTGTCATCAGTACTAAGCCAATGATTCTGCTGAATGGGTGTCATGGCCGGTTTTGCACCCAATAATCAGGTTTTAGTGACAATATCAAGGGCATACTTTCCCTGATTGAGATAGATACCTTTAGTGCTTCGGGCAACTTCAAGCCCGAGAAAATATTTTAAAGGACCTACATCCTTCTTATGAAAACAGTGACTCAAATATACATTAAATGCAGCAACCGCACCAGAATCATTATCCGCAATAACAAGGTCGTCTACGTAAACTAGGATATATAAACATACCTCATCACGCGAGTAAGTGAGGAGAGAATAATCGGAGTCTGACTGGCAAAAATCATAGTCACATAAGGCACCTGCAAGCTCAGCAAACCAGCAACGAGGAGCTTGTCGGAGGCCATATAATGACTTTTTCAATCTACACACCTTACCCTCCTGTCCACGACTAAACCAAGGTGGAAGTTTCATATAAATTTTTTCAGCTAAGTCGCCATGTAAAAAAACATTGTGCACATCCATTTGGTGCACTTCCCATTTTTTAACAGTAACAACAGCAAGAAAAGTCCGAACGGTGACCATCTTAATTGTAATACCACGATTTTTTTATCCTTAGTTTCTAGGTAGAGTAGGTAGAATTCGGCCCGAGTAGGTTGTCGTGTGACTTCTAGTCGAATATCGTCCGGAACACTCGGCCGAGTAGTGAGATACTCGGCCTAGTAGGTCGTACTCGACGGCCAAGTACCCTGTACTTGAGCGAGTACTTTAGAATGGTTTTGATTACGGGATTATTATTTTCGTGGTTTGATTAAGGTGACTAGAGATTATATATATATATATATATATATATATATATATATATATATATATTGTAACACCCCAAGCGATTGAAATTGGAGTTGTTCCACGTTGGGAAATTGAGGAACTTGTGATATGTTTATAAGGGATTCCACTCATCACTTAGTAATAAGGCCTTGTACTTTTGGGCTTAAGTGAGGACAAAACGGGCCCAAAGGTGAACATCTCATCTTTAGGTGGGGTGTGTTACGACGGTTGTGGGTCAGTTGTTATAAATGGTATCAGAGCAACCCTGCGACCGTGTGGTGAGCCTGTGGTTGGGAGTACTCAGGTCACACACCTAGTGGGGGAGGATTCTGGGCTTGGCTGCGGTCAGCCTGCGGGCAGAATAGGAACGTTGTGTTATTTAAGTGGGGGAGTTTGTAACACCCCAAGAGATTGAGATGGGAGTTGTCCCACGTTGGGAAATTGAGGAGCTTGTGATATGTTTATAAGGGATTCAACTCATCACTTAATAACAAGGCCTTGTGCTTTTGGGCTTAAGTGAGGACAAAACGTGCCCAAAGGTGAACATCTCATCTTTAGGTGGGGTGTGTTACGATGGTTGTGGGTCGGTTGTTATATATATATATATATATATATATATATATATATATATATATATATATATATATATATATATATATATATATATATATATATATATATATATATATATATATCGTGTTTAACTTACTAATCCTTTTTACAAAACCTAAATACGTATATCATCTCTCTAATCACCTTAATCACTCCCAAGTCAAGTGTGATCGATCTTGAGTCTTCATTCCGTCTTTTCCGTATCAGTTTCGTTGGTAACTCTCTAGTACCTTGTTAATTAGTTTATGGTTGTCCTTTAGGGTTTGCCCTAATTGATTAGGTTGGGGAAAAGGGTTGATGGGAATGCTTATGATATAATATTGTTGTGATTATTGCTAGGTGACGAGTTCGTAGAGGAACAATTCTAGCTTCCGTTGTTGATTATTGATTTTAGATTCGCGAATAAGGTAGGATTTCCCTACTCAGTTGACTACGTAATTGATTTGAGATTGTTGTGATTAATTAATTGATTAATATGCTACGTTGGATTGATATTGGTTGAGTAATATTCTGATTGGTACTGTTGTGATGGGATCATGTTTGGGAGATGGTTCCAACCCCATGTTCGCTTCTTGTGGCTCCCGTCACAAGGATATGTGCACATTAATGATCTGGGTGCGCTCATTGCGATGAGCAGGGCTTAGGTGGGAATGGTTGTGGTCCCCCACTGGTGGTGAAGATTACCTGTTGTGATGGGTAATCTGGCAGGACTACACACTTAAGTGTGTAGTCGGTTATTGTTTGGCAATGGAGTTTGGGAATTTATATCGCAATTGAATTGGTTGTATTGTTTGTATTATAAATTCTTATCTTGATTATACAGTTGACTGGCCCCGTTATTATTTTCAAAACTGTGGTGATCCATTCGGGGATGGTGAGCAGTTGATTGAGCACCGATAGCTCACGGGTTTGGATGGGGGTCGAGTCGTCACCAGTCTTTATCAAACTTTTGTTGACAGTTTATGCTTTAGTTCCTTTGACAGTTTTTGGTTGTAAACGTTTTTGAGTTAAACTTCAGTTGTATTTATACATTAAACAATTATGATATTTTGATAATAACTATTCTTTGATGGTCGATTTGACATACTCTACCTCGGGTAACCGAGATGGTAGCACCTTGATATGGTAGGGCGGTCTTTGTAAAGGCACCTTGGTGTATAGGGGTGTTACATTAACAACAGGTGAAAATGTTTCAGCATAATCCTAGCCTTCCACTTGGTGATTGCCAAAGACCACAAGGCGAGCTTTGAGGCGTTCAACGGAACCATCGGCCTTATATTTAATTTTGTAAACCCAACGACAACCCATAGCCTTTTTACCGGAAGGAAGATCGCACAAATCCCGCATATCATTACTTTCTAGGGCGGTAATTTTCTTTTGCATTGCGCGACACCAACCGTCATCACGAATAGTTATTTTAAAAGACAGAGGTTCATCACCTACAGTAATAGCTGCGAGAAAAGTTCTTTGTTGACTTGAAAATTTATTACAAGTAACATAATTTGCTAAAGTGTAAGAGTATCTGAGGGCGATGAAGGCGGACTCGGTGAGCTAGATGGAGATGGACTTTTAGTAGTGTCAAGAACATAACCAAGTAACCTGGAATTCGGGAATTTAGCCGAATGCCCGCGGCCAAGATCAGGTGCAGCAGGGGAGGAATCAGCGGTGGCATAGCGGCAGACGAAGGAGGCGTGGGGTCAGTAGTGGCGGTGGAGGTCTCAACCGTGGCAGTATGGGTCTCAACCGTGGGTGTATTTATCACACCAGGTTCCATTTCATCAATAGAAGCACATAATTCACCATGAACAATACCGATATCCAGTTCACTAGGCCCTTTCGGACCAACTGAAGCAAAAGGGAAAGAGTTTATCATCATTTTGTTAATTGTTAATTGTTAGTATGTTTTATATTACCTCGCGTGCACAATAGCTTTATGTGAGACGGTTTTACTAGACACTAGACCTGCTTTGTCCTGTATTTTCCAGTTTAATTTCATTTTAGTTTAGTTCACCCTAATTCAATTCAACTCCATTAAATTCATTTTAGTTTAGTTCCATTAAATTAAATTCAGTGCAGCTCAGTTCAGTTCATGATCAACGTAAACTAAATAATACTTTAACTCGGTAATTAGTTCAGTTTAACTTTATGCAGTTTAGTTCAGAAACTTTAGTTCAATCTAACTCAATTTAGTTGACTTTTGTTCAATTATGGTGAACTCTATTTTTGCCAAAAAGAGTAAGACCTAACTCTTATTATTTCATGATTATGCTTTAAATTCTAGCTAAAATGCCCCCTATTATAATCAGAGCAAGAGCAAGTACAATATTTATAACTTTAAATATTTTACATGATTGTTATTTTTTTTGGTAAAATGTAAGTATATATTAATTAAAGATATCATAGTACAAAGGCCATATATAACAATTACTAGAAGTTCAAGCTATCTAGCCATTCAAGATCATCATTTTTCAATTGCTGCATATCCCTACTCCTGATCCTGGCTCTCACCTCCTGTTCAATCACCTTACTAAGCATTTCAGGTCAGAGAATAGCCAGCTCCACCCTACTCTTATTCCATTGCTGCCAAACCTGATAGATAGTACACATAATCACAGAAAAATGCACTCTTTTTGGACCTTGGTTCCATTTTTTATGCAGACACCAGTCCATCAGGTCATTAGTAGGAAAGGCTCCCCCAAAATTCTAATTCAAAGATCGAATAACTCTCCTTATATAAGCACGGTCAAAGAAGATATGTTCCTGAGATTCAGTGGCTTGCCTACACAGGATACAGTTAGCATCATTAGCAATCCCATACTGCAGAAGCTTGCTCTTAGTATGCAGTGCATCATGAGCCCATAACCATCCCATAAAACTATTCTTAGGGATGTTCCAAGGATTCCAAACAACATTCATCCAACAGACTTGAGGTCTATTCCTCTCAACCACCTATAGCGATCGGCGGAGAGAGTATCCTTCGTTGATCATGCCATCTACCAGTAGAATAACCTGCTGCAAGCTCCTGTTTGACCCTGCATATACGCCTCTAAACCCAGCTGGAATTGGTAGTAGGCTCATAATCTGACCAGGCCCACCCTCTTAGATAATTACATTCCACCCAATGAACCCAGACAGTGTCCCTTCCCTCATAAATCAAGTTCACAAGTCTCCCTATCAGAGCTTTATCCCACATCTCCATATCCCTAAGACCTAGACCCCTTTCCTCCGTAGGTATGCACACTTTGTCCCAAGCCACCAAAGCAGCTCTCCTATAATCAGTGCCCCCATCCCATAGGAAGTTCGTGCAAGTAGCTTCTGTTGGGAAATGTGTCCTCAACAATAGTGCGATCACATGATTTAAATATCATTATTAAATCTCATTACAAGAATACGGAAGGGATGATACATAATATATATAGTCAATCGGTCCACACATATCGGTAATGATTGGTCAAGCTAGAGTTTGACATTACTGTCGTGCGACGGTGGTGATCAGTTGATCCCTTGAGGTCACACCTAAAGGATGATTCCCTTAATTGAAAAGGTTAATTAATTGTATACCGATACAGATCAATTAATTCCTTAAAATTGAACAAATTATCATAAGAGAGAAAATGACATCTTATTATAATGTGATTAAATGAGATTTTATTTAGTAATTTAAGAAGTTATATTACTAAAATTAATCGGTGTTTGCGAAACGCGCGAGATGAGAATGATAGGTTAGTTATAATTACAAGATATTGTGAATTATACTAACTAGTAATTAAATGACCATTTTATGAGAAAGTAATTTTACATTACTAGTCAATTTGTTAAATATGATTTATTTAATTTATAAATGATATTTAATTTGTTAAATATGCATTTTTAAATTAAAACATGACATAAGACATGTCACATGTCACATGACATACATTTGTACAATTGACAAAAATAAAATGGACTCCATATTACAAACATGTAAACCGAAATTAGGTGGGTTTTGGTCTTATTCATTTGTCTTATTCTTTTGTCTAAAGACACTTGATAGTGACTTGACCATGCAAAAGCCTTACACTTATTTGTCTTGTGAAGACAAAAAGAAAAATAATGATGGTCTATAATTGAGGAGGCCACCGGTTTTGTGGGTGGGTAATAGAGAATTTTATTCTCTTAATTCACTTAATCATTCATTCACACATCACATGCAAGTTGTTCATGTATTTTTCTCTCTTCTCTCTCTTTTATCTTCATCAAAAAGATGAGATTTTAATTGAAATTGTTCATGTAAGATTACTAAAATTATCAAAGTAATATATGAGTATTAGTAATCAAATTTATGGTAAACCACAATATAAACATCTAGTACATGTTAGTTTGTGGGATTAAGGGATTGTCTTGGGTGCTACTAATTGGAGAATCTCTACTTTGGGATTTTGTATGTTCATTCATTATTGGAAAGCTCAAGAACTAACAAGAAGGAGATCTTGTTGGTGCCCATATGATGACCGAAATTTATATGGTGAGAATATGATTTCTTCATTTAATTATTTTAGTTTGCATGCATAAGATCATTAGTTAATTTTATGACAAATTAAATTAAAACATATATGAGTATATTAAGTATAGAGATCTACTTTTCCTTCAATTGGTATCAGAGCCATGGTTGTTTGCATGCAAATCGGTTAAAAGTTTTTCCGAGTTATAAAGATTAACATATAAAACTTGTATAATTTGTGTTATTATGATATATCACAAAATTAATTTTTGCATGTTAAAGTTTCTTATCCTAAAATGTATTTAGGATTTTTTGGTTAATTTATGGATTTTATTGTTCATTTTATATAATATTGGCATTAAAATGTGATTTTTATGATAAAAATGTGATTTTTGGACGAAAATTAGCTAAACTTCGAATTTTCCAGTGGTTTTTGGATATGTTTTCACATATATTATTTTTAGATGATCTGGAAATTTTCATAATTTTATGAGTTCTTATGCTCGAAAAATGGATTTTTCATGATAAAAATCGGATTTAGATGAAAAATAGGTTAATATGAGAAATATTTCGAATCTGGTCATAGAAATTTAGTATGTTGTCACATGCAATTTTACAAGATGTGTGTAAAATAATAGGCTATAATGAAGTCTTTATGCATGATTTATGGATTTTTGATGAAAAATAGCATAAATAGTGACTTTATTAGGAAAAACATCACATGTTGCATTTTATTATCTTTTTCAGATCTAAAATTGAAAAGTTGATGAATATAATTTTTCTCATGCTTTTATGATTTTTATTGATAAATCCGATAAACCGCAATATTGTTTTTCCCGATAACTTTCGAAATTTTTAACCTAAGTTTTTGAACAGTATGAGTGTCATGGTAATTTTCCAGAATGTTCATGAGTTTAAATTTCAAATTTCAAATTTATTTGAAATTTTTGTGATTTATTTGAAGTTTATAGCATTTTATTGTAATTTTGAGTCCTTTTATGAACAATATTAAGAAATATGAGTTAATTATGGTCAAATAGTTAGTGGAGACTAATTTTGAGTCCTAAGAAGTTAGGGTAATTAACTTGTGCATAAATATGAATTTATGTAATTTTTGTGATTATAAAATGTTGAATCACGCAAATCCGTAAAAACCGAGTAATATACGATATTGGCTAATTAAAGGCGATTTAGCATAAAATTGGGTATGTTTATACATATTTTAATGCTGCATTTTGTTTATGATTGTCTTAATTTTATTTTATGTAATTTTTGAATTATGTAATTTTTACTTAGTATGGCCTTAGTTTTTAATTGGTATTGCCCGAAATGTATGGGAATATCGATTCGGTTGTAATTTTATTGTGATCTCGTATCACCGTCTTGTAATTTAATAGATTTATTTTATTATAGTTACAAATGTATAATAGGAAATTATGTAATTTTATTCATTTCGGAGTTCCCAAAGACGGCTTTTTTCAAGATGGCGATACATAAAGACGGTGTTACCTCGAGATGCGTGCCACAACCGAAGTTCAAGGGACCAATGGAGTTGGTTTCCGAATATGTAATAGTTAAATAGTTTTTGTATTTTAGGAAGGTCATACTAGGATTTATTTATGCTTTGCATTTTATTTATATGTTGCATGCATCGCTAAATCGCCATAACTACAACATGCATCATCTTTTAATCGAGTATATCGACCGTGTCAATTATAATTATCGTAGTTCACCGCTTTAGTTCACTTAAAACGTGATAGATAATAAATTGACATGACCTCTCGCTAAAACAATTAATTGAGACATAGCCTTACCAAATAGTAGAAACCATGAAAACCTATTTCGCGAGGGAGTGCACTCGGCCCTACCAGGGTACAAACCTTGTTACGTAGGGGAAGTGGGTGATGAATGTTTATCCACCGAGTTCATGTTAATGAGGGTTTCATCGGCCATACCGTGCCCAAGTTGATGTGGATTTGGATCATGGACACATTTATTCGAAATTTGGATTGAACTCAACAAAAGTTTTTCGATAAGGGTTTCATCGGCCATACCGTGCCCTTGTCGGATGTGTTTTGGGCTATAGATAATTATTAGAGTAATTTTATCGACCAAGAGTTCTAAAAGTAGAATCGATTAAAACGTTAATCCACCGAGTTATATTGATAAGGGTTTCATCGGCCATATCGTGCCTAAGTCGATATGAATTTGGGTCTTGGAATCATTTATCATAGTTGGGTAGAGGTCACTATGTAAATGCTTTACTTGTTATTTACAAGTATTAATAAAACGATAAATGTTAAGTTTTCCACTATTCCGTTTTTATATTGTTCTATTTCTTTACCACAATTCATATACGATATCATTTCGATTTTGATACAAATCTCCATTAAAACAACGTAACTAAAGACAAAATTTGAATTTGCTTCTAAAACCTCAAACGAACCATTGCTAAAGATCTCTTGTAAAGAGTATAGATTTAAGTTATTCATTATCAAACAGGTTTTTGATTCTTGACTAACACATCTACTTACAATGGATTGTTTTTCCATATACTTAATTGAATTAAGTACATTGAAGCGATAAATTGTTTTGGTGATTAGATTTTCAGAATTCGTAATTGACCAAAATAACGCAACCACTTCAATGAAAGTTTTAAGACTAAAACGAACAAATGAAGAGTAATCTTCATGAATTCAATTTTGCTTCTCAAAGCAAAGACTCATTGAAATGAGTGGGAGCATTCTCTTAAACCGTTAAGATAAGGACAAGGTTCAAGAAGTAAAGATTATAATGGAATTGATACAAGGTAATGTTGAAAGTAAAGTTGTTGAGAATAGCGATACTAAACCTATCAATCCCGACCGATAAAGTTTCCATTGTCTTAAATGTTGGACACAAAAAAGGAAACTACCCCAAATTATTGAAGAATCCACAAGTTAGTTGTGGGACATCTAATGGAATCTTCTTCTTTAAATGTTTATTTGATTAAACATAAATTTTGCTAGTACCACTTCTTCAATATTAGAAACCAGTGGAGGTTTTCATCATTGTATTCGACACATAAGATGATTAGAATATGACGACTAGCAACAATAATGTCGAGAGATAGAGTAATTGTGTACTCAATCTAGTTTTTGGATTTGAAGGTGTACTTAATTGTGACTATTAAGTGCGTGCATAAACTCTAAATAAGAATATAAACTTGTTAAGATACAAAAGAGGTTTTCACTTTTGTGACCCTATACACCACGATCTGATGTATGGCTAGCCCATTATCAAGGTGATTATATTCTAAACCAAACTAGAATGATATATCATGTAGATGATATAAGATTCAAATTGGTAACCCAAGATTAAACCTTAAATTTTGGAATGATGAACGCAAAGAGTTATCGAGTACTCTTGAAACCATTAGTTAGTTAATGGTATATGCGTATCTTGTATTCAAAGCAAGATGTCTCGTGCCTTTTGGTTGAAAAGGAGATCGAGGTTGTAAATCATCGATCCAAAATAGGTTGATCATTTTCTTTTACCAACGATTTAAGTTGACGCTAATGTGTTCACTTAATAAGGTAAATAGAAAAATCTTTGAACAAGTTTAAAGAGTTCAAGGAATCACGATTTAGTCGTGATGGGATTATCAAAGTGAGGACTGTGATATAAGCCAAAGGAAATGTGATATAGTATCACAAGTTAATCTCTCTTAGCACGTATTATGGAATAATGTGTGGTTGGATAAGAAATCAAACACTATTCGATATGGTTTGGACTTCGATCAAGTTACTTTGAGTTACTCGATCATTTTGGGGATTCTATCATTTTGTCTAAATTACTTTTCCACTAAATCGAATCATATGAGATATGAAATGGTAAGGGCACCATGCTTGTAAGTTTTCACAAGAAACAAATGCTCATTTTTTCCCTTTTCAATTATCACGAGTACACCGGGTTTGTGGCTCGTGAAGCTGTCTTTCTAAAATACAAGTTTATTTCTAGGAGACAGAGTGGGAGAAAATTATTCAAGAGCCACAAAGAATGCCACAGAGAATGTTATGTCGCAAGAAACTGGTCTTTCTTGGCTACATGAGACGTTTTGTGTAAGACATTGTTTCTTCAAAACCTAGGAGGTCAAATTCGTCACTTGTTAAAAATGATGAATTCATGCTACTTTTAAGAAAGTAAAGAGCTTATAACTTACAAAAGAAATTGTTTGATTCAAGTTGATTACTTCTAGAAAGTAATGAACATATGACTTACATAAGAGTGTTTAAGTCACAACTCAATACAAGGCTTAGAGCCATGAAAATCCGAAACAAAAGGGCTTGATTAGTGACAAAGGGTTTTGCACTAATAAAGAGAGATTTCAAAGCAAGATTGGTTGCAAAGGGTTTTGCACTAATTGAAATGCTTAAGTCTATTTGGATCTTCTTAGGGATTGTGTTTCATTATGAGGATATACATACAGCATGCGAATCTAAAACCCACTTCTTCAAAAGAAGGAATGTATTCAATACATGTCATGAGTTTTATAGATTCTTGCAATCCTAAGATAATGTGCAACTTAAGAGATGGATCTTAAGTAGGACATCAATGAGTTGGAATCAATTATTTGATCATGTTATAAAACTTTTCTCGATAAGTCGAGAAGTTGTGTTTATATATGGAGTTTAGTGGGAGTTACGGAAATTTTAATTAGTCTTATATGTGGATGACATATTGATCATTGCGAATGATTTAAGACTTTTGGAGTATTATAATACATCTTTAATATCCGGATTTATGAAGATAAATCCAGATGACATTGGCGTCAATAAGAAGTCTTACGTTGATAAGATTCATGACTAGTTCAATTAAATTGAACATATTTGATTGATTCCATTTGCTTCCGCTGCCGGATCAATTAAATAAGTAATGATGGATAACACTTCATATACCTTGAGTATGATGAATTGTTTTCAAAATCGAATTTAAGTAATTTTTACCAAGTAAGCCATAAAGATTACCCTTAAGTGCTTGCAGAAGCATTAAGGCTATGATGCAAAGTGTTTATGATGCAATTTTGTGTAAGGGTGTTACACAAGTGACAATTGACAATTGAGATTGCGCATGGTTCCCGACAAAACCATAATCAAAACACATTAAGATGGTTAAGATACCATTGTGGCTATGTTAATTAAGAAGTAGATTTTCTAGAATCGTTCTAGGCAATAAAGAACAATGAGAAATATTTACAACAGAAATTGAGTACACTTGCAATCATGAGATGTGCAAGAAGGAAGAGTCCCGCACACTGTGAAAACAGTGGGAGCTATTCTTAGGCTAGAGGATCTATGTCTTGATTGGATCTCGACACGTGCTCAGAAAGTTTTGTGATGCAAATGTATACATTACAAAGGAAAACGAGTATGTAGTAAGGTTGAGTAAGGTACAAGAAGTTGATAAAACCTACTAACCAAAGCCTTCTCAAAGGCTAAACATGATGAGTCATGTCATTTCAATTGAATTGAAATGAACAACTACATACAAGATCAAATTAGATTATAGAACATGAAATAGTAATCAGGCATTGACTATCCATATGTGATAATCGCATTTGTCGTTCGAGTTTTACTTTAAAACTCTTTTATTATACCTTGTTACATCCAAACGGGTTGTAGAGACAACATTGAACCCCGTTAAAGTGAACCCGGATTAACATGGTATTTGCCCATAGTCACTTGTATGAGGTGAAGTCTCGAAGTGACTAGAGTGTGATGCGATTGATGGCAAGTTCAAGTGCCATAGAGTCATGTGAGATGACTAGTCGATCACATAGACAGACCGTTAGGAACACTTTGTCGGGCAGTGACCGCTTATAGAGTTCTGGCAAATTTATAAAGCCTGGTCGTGGCGAGAGCTACTATAGTATTCTAATGAGTCGATTCTTTTGGCTAAAGACTGTTCACCTAAGATGGCACAGTTTCAGATTAACTTTGATTTGTGTTACTACGACCTTCGTAAATGGGGTCAAATGGGCATATTTTGGGTTATGATGGCTGTGGCTAGTCGAAGGGAATAAGTGCGATAGGAATTGTCCACCCCCTTGTCAGGGTTAAAACAATATCTCAGGGCCACTCGAGGAGTAATGAACTGGAAATGCGTGGCCACGCTCGGAAGATATCCATGGTGGATAAATTCCGGTCAATCAGTTATTCTCTAGATCGAGGAAACCACTCTCGATATGATCACTTGCAAGTACGACCCGAAAGACACCTTGCATTGAGTGGGAGATAGTAATAGGACAAGAGAATTGGTGACGCACACTTGTCGAGGACAAGTGGGAGATTGTTGGGAAATGTGTCGTCAACAATAGTGCGATCACATGATTTAAATATCATTATTAAATCTCATTACAAGAATACGGAAGGGATGATACATAATATATATAGTCAACTGGTCCACACATATCGGTAATGATTGGTCAAGGCTAGAGTTTGACATTACCGTCGTGCGACGGTGGTGATCAGTTGATCCCTTGAGGTCACACCTAAAGGACGATTCCCTTAATTGAAAAGGTTAATTAATTGTATACCGATACAGATCAATTAATTCCTTAAAATTGAACAAATTATCATAAGAGAGAAAATGACATCTTATTATAATGTGATTAAATGAGATTTTATTTAGTAATTTAAGAAGTTATATTACTAAAATTAATCGGTGTTTTAAACGCGCGAGATGAGAATAATAGGTTAGTTATAATTACAAGATATTGTGAATTATACTAACTAGTAATTAAATGACCATTTTATGAGAAAGTAATTTTACATTACTAGTCAATTTGTTAAATATGATTTATTTAATTTATAAATGATATTTAATTTGTTAAATATGCATTTTTAATTAAAACATGACATAAGACATGTCACATGTCACATGACATACATTTGTACAATTGACAAAAATAAAATGGACTCCATATTACAAACATGTAAACCGAAATTAGGTGGGTTTTGGTCTTATTCATTTGTCTTATTCTTTTGTCTAAAGACACTTGATAGTGACTTGACCATGCAAAAGCCTTACACCTATTTGTCTTGTGAAGACAAAAAGAAAAATAATGATGGTCTATAATTGAGGAGGCCACCGGTTTTGTGGGTGGGTAATAGAGAATTTTATTCTCTTAATTCACTTAATCATTCATTCACACATCACATGCAAGTTGTTCATGTATTTTTCTCTCTTCTCTCTCTTTTATCTTCATCAAAAAGATGAGATTTTAATTGAAATTGTTCATGTAAGATTACTAAAATTATCAAAGTAATATATGAGTATTAGTAATCAAATTTAAGGTAAACCACAATATAAACATCTAGTATATGTTAGTTTGTGGGATTAAGGGATTGTCTTGGGTGCTACTAATTGGAGAATCTCTACTTTGGGATTTTGTATGTTCATCCATTATTGGAAAGGTCAAGAACTAACAAGAAGGAGATCTTGTTGGTGCCCATATGATGACCGAAATTTATATGGTGAGAATATGATTTCTTCCTTTAATTATTTTAGTTTGCATGCATAAGATCATTAGTTAATTTTATGACAAATTAAATTAAAACATATATGAGTATGTTAAGTATAGAGATCTACTTTTCCTTCAGCTTCTACTCTTTGAACTATCCCTTTAGGAAGAATAAACAATGAGGTCCAGTAGGAATAAAGACTCTTTAAAACAAATGGACCAAAACCAAATTACCTCGCATATGAGAATTTCCTAGCACCATAGTTATGGATTCTAGAGCAAATTTTTTCAACCAGGCATCACAATCTCTCTTCTCAGCCTAGTAGTTTGGATAGGCAAACCTAAATATCCGAATGGCAACTCCCTTCATCAACCCAGATACACTCAAAATCTCCCGCTGAGTTGATCGAGACCCCACGTATAAGCATTTGATTTTGATGCACTCACTTTTAATCCAAAGAGCATTTGAAAAAAGTATAGAAAGACCTCGCAAGAAGATCATCAGAGATTATGCATCTCCTCTGCCGAACATAAGGACGTCATCGAAACATCGATTAGTGAGCCTTAACTTCTTGCACATTGGATGAAAACCAAACTTATATTTAACAGCTGCATACGTGAGGGTTCTGGTCAGGTATTCTATACATAGGGTAAAAATGAGAGGAGAAAGAGAGTTTCCCTGTCTCGCACCCCTCTTCCCCGGGAAAAAACCAAACATCTCACCATTCGAGAGATATAGAAAAGAAGTTGTGGTAATACATTGCATTACCATGTTTCTAAATCTCAAGGGGAAATTCAACATGATCGTGACTTGTCCACAAACTCCCATTCCACAGTATCATAAGCTTTATGTAGATCAATCTTAAACATACACCTAGGAGAGGAAGAAGGCCTTTCATACAGTCTAATTAAATCCTAACAGATCAAAATGTTCTCTTGGATACTTCTGTGTTGTATAAAAGCTACCTGATTTTGGTCCACTATATGAGGGAGGACATCAGCCAATCTTGCACACAAGATCTTAGAGATTACCTTATAAATTACATTGCAGCAAGCAATGTGACGATATTGCATTACAGTCTGAGGTCTATCACATTTAGGCACTATAGTAAGATTAGTAGCATTTATTTGCTTCAAAATTCTACCATGTTGGAAGAAATCTAGGACAAAAGATTGATAACATCCTTGCCTATCTCACCCTGGCATCTTTAAAAAATCTACTATTATATCCATCGTGTCCGGAGATTTGACATCGTGGATACTAAAGAGAGTATCTTTGACCTCTCGCACTGGGATGTGTCCGAGTAGAAGGGCATGGTGAGCTTCAGTACACCTAGGGCCTTGATCAATGATCTTCCTGTGGATTCTTTGTACCCTTTGATTAGAGCCTAAAAGATGTTTATAATAATCCAGAAAAGCATTTTGCACCAGTCCAGGAGTATCACACATGTTGCCTTCCATATCCTCTATCATAATCACTCTATTCTTATTCCTTCTCTGCTTAATAGTGTAATGAAAATAAGCATTGTTAGAGTCACAACTACATGATTATTAATTACAATGAATTGTATCAGTCATTTAGTTCAACATTTAAAATCCATATCAAAATTATGTAGATCGAACCTAATCCAACTGAAGTTGAACTCAAATTACCCGTTTAGTTCACTCTTCCGAAGAGTTTTTTTTTTGTGTTGACCAGGAGTATCCCTACCGAGAGCTGTGGTAATCTCCTTCGGGGTACTGAAGGCAATTTAATGGGTTGACCCCTCCCATGTTTGACTTTTTCATTCGCAAGAGTCAGAAATCGAACCCCTGACCACTTGTTTAAGAGATGAGAGCTCTTACCACTCACACCAGTCAACTTTGATTACTTCCGAAGAGTTTGTAGCAAGTGCAATTGATGGCCATTTAAAATCCAGTTAGGCCCTGTTCTTTTGAAATGGCCGATCTGACGGAATCGAATCAATTTATAGGATCTCGAATCGAATCGAATCGAACTTATAGGATCTCGAATCGAACTTATAGAATCCGAATCGAATCGAATCAATTTATAGAATCTGAAAAGGATTTAAATTAATTGATTTAAGTCCAAAAAAAATAGGGTCTTAGTCTCCTTTAAGATGGCATTATCCGTCTTAAACCTAAACGGGTTAAATATATATCACTTGTGTATATAGGAACGTATAGAAAAAATAATATATTTATCTTATATATATAATAATATTATATTTTTTTTTTACAGCAAATAGTATAATACTTGATCCGTGTTAAATGAGAGTTTTAGTACCGTAGTGACACTACTTAGCTTGCATTGATTAGTGACCGTTGGAGGCATTTGTGTAAGTGTAACGCGATGGCCTACTGAAGGGAATGTTAGGATGTAGGCTTTTCGTAACAAGGTTTTGTAGACTTATAGGCTTTACAACTAAGTGAAGATTCTTTGTAGCTCCCAGTTTAGAGGAACTTAAATAGATTTTCATTCCTAGATACAGTAATTACCTTTCCCCCCCTACAGTATTATTTTCTTATCCATTTTTTTCCCTTTAATTTGTGTGCTATTCTACATATTCTCTACTTTATCTATTCCAAGATATATACGGAGTAATGTTGTTCATCGTATCATACCCTGTAGTCTGTACTCATTACCATATAAAATCCAATGAAAATTTATTAAAAGTAAATTCTCATAAATAACATATATAGAATTACCAATATAAAGTAATTTAATATATAATTTTTTTAGTTTCGAATCTACTATTTACATATGAAATATGTAGATAATCCAAAGATATTGTAAAATAAAGATATTGGATTAAAATTTTATTATTTTATTTTTTTTGTCATACATGTCGAGTATTTAATTGTTGTTTGAAGTCAAATATGTTAAATGTCGTGAAACGTTTATTAATCTAGAATTTACCAACAAGAACCAAAGGTTTACAACTAAGGCATGCCTCTTCCTGGGCCTCAAAAGAACCTCCCCTATCCCTCTACAATTCTACATCCATTGCTTCAATATTTTAAACTTGTTTGGAGCGACATATGTTATTTAAGCACTTTTGCCTTATACATTTGCCCTACTTTTCAGTTTTCATGTCATATTATATCATCTAATACACCAAAAGAAAACTATCGTATTATACTCCATACAATATTTCGGATGGACTGTAGTCTCAGATCACCTTTCCCAAGTACAAATTTGTTTCATTAGAATTATTTACTAATTTGCATCCAATAGGTATGCTAGTACTCCTCCCATGACAAGTAGAGTGACGTTTTTGTATCATTTTATTGACAGGGAGAGGAGTCGATTGAAAAGGAGGCAAATATAAAATGTTGAGGAGGGGTAACATTATATTAAAAATTACGACTACTTTTCATTAATGGTTCATTGTTATCCAGTATATAAGTTTTTATATAAAGACGGCAAAAGTATGCCTATTAAATTTACACATGAGGTCTAGACCACATCCACCAAGAAGGAAGAGTATCTACTTTATAAATCTGAGTAAATTAATTGCATCTCAAAATATATTGACAATGGGTTCGTTTATTAAGGAGATTATTCTCTCCTTGTTTCGCCTTTCATCGGTTGGGAATGACGTCGCCTTTCAGGTCTGTTAATAAATAGTTCGCCTCACAACTCATGTAATACTCATTTTAACTGAAAACGCTATTCGGATAGTGTACCCTATTGAACATCTATCTATTGGTAAACTCAGTTGACAAATTTAACTGACTAGTGCTTAAAAGGATTATTGAAAGTACTACTCTTTCATATCAATAAAGTGCACTTTCTTTTCTGGAAATCCATGATAACAAATTCATAGTTAAGCGTGCTTAGTGGAAGTAATAATCTTATGATGGGTTCGTTACCTCTGGGAAGGTTTACAAAATGCGCATGAGTGAGCATTACGAAATATGCTGAAAAGGTCTCGTGTTAATCTGTGGGCTAAGTACACAAATTGGCGAGCTTTCATGAGTAATCGTTTCTGGAGTTTTGGTCCAAGGTCTGGCCCGAGGAGTTACAACCCAGGTCACACAAACATGAGCTTTGCTACCAAATTAAATTTGCACATGGTTTGCGTCGCGTCTATCGAGAAGGAGAGAGTGTCCATTACTTCATAAATAAGTCAAAGAGGTTTCATCCCAAAATCAATTAAGAATGAGTAGTTTATTTAGATTAGGTTTATTTATTCAATGACTCACCAGTAAAGATTCCGTGCGAATGCGCGGTTTTGTAGATGGACAAATTAGAGAAAATAATAATTATATTAATAGTATTTAACTCCGGTTGACATTTAATTATAAAATTTAAATTAGTATAGTAATGTTTTGTATTAAAAGGTAGAAAAGAGTAGTTTCAACACTTTTAATCCGTATAAGATTGTCGGTTTTACTCGAATTATATTGTTAACTTTGTTTTAAAAAAATATTATTATTATATTCATTAAAGGCGTAATATAACAGTTAAGTAATTATTGTAGTCATCAAGTTTAGTTTTAAAAATAATAATAGTAAAATATTACTTTCACATTACTTATAATCAGTACAATTTTATTTATGTAACATAATAAGAATATTCTATTAATATGTCTAATCAAATTGAAAAATATTATCCCTTTTAAATGGGCTAGAATTATGTATTTATTACTCCGTGTATGAAATTAAACAATATGGCCCAATTTTAGATATGACATAATGAAGCCCAATTATAGAGTAGTTTTCATTTAGGCGGGAAAATATTAGAGATCTCTTATTCTATTAGTCTAAGGGGGGTGTTAAACCCCATAATAATAATAATTATGGGGTCTGTCCCAAGAAAATCTAAATAAAATAGAAATAAATCATGTAAAATACTTTATTTGATTAAATCTGATTCTTTACATTTTATTTTCTTTTATTTGGTTTAAATAAGCACACTATATCACGTATGAGAATCGAACCCTCCCAATTTCATGATTGGAGTAAGAGAGCTCTTTTTTTTAAAGTGGTACTAAAATAAAATCAAAATAGATCCAGTACATTACAATCAAGGTGGATCGGGTTGGGGAATAGGACTAGAGGTTCCATCGGCAGTTACATTCAATTTCCTTTTCTCGAATACAATTTCCCATTTGGGCGAGCCATGCAATAGTTCCCTATAGTCCATAATAAGGTTAGAACTAGCATTCAAAATCAAACTTTGGTGTAAATTAAAATATCAAATTTCATGATTATAGTAAAGAGAACTCTTATCACTTGCGCTAACTCTTGTTCTCACATTTTATTTTCTTACAAGGTGTAACTTAATTGAGCATAACGACATTGATTCTATGGAGGTATTGATTATTTTATTCTTATACTAGTTGGAAAGCCCGTGCGATGCACGGGGCTCCTAATAAGATCATCTGCAAAATTATATTTATAAGTTAATAAAAAAAAAGTCCAACTATGTTGAATCATTAAACTTTTCGCAAAATCAAATCCAACAGAATTAGTAGTCTCTAAATAACAATCAAAAATATTTGTGATTCTATTAAATAGAATGCAGGAGGCACCTGATAGTATCATCTTTGTTAACATTAGTTAGTAGTTTATGGCAGATCCCGTTACATAATCCTATTATGGAGTTAATGTTCCTCAATCTTGAATAACATAATCCACATACCATACTTGGTAGCAGGGGCGTGGCTAGTGTTGTAGCATGAGGTAGCACTTGCTACCCAAACCTTAAAAATTCTCGAGGAAGACGAAATTTTGCTACCCCAACTAATGTTGATTCAAAATAAAACATATAAAGGTCATAAGTTTAGCACTAGCACGCTTGTGGTTTAGCAAGTAAAAATGTAACAGATCTTCCCCAAAGGACGCGCCGAGGTTCAAATCCCGCGAGAAGCATTTTTTTCTTAAAATTTTTTAAGTACTATTAAAAACAGTTAAGTTATGGAGTACATTACATCACGTCATCACTATAATGAATTTGTGGCCTAATTTGACAATTATTCTATTGTTCCCATCAAGTTTTTCCACCCTGATTCTATATTTTTTATCCACATTTCTACCTTTTTTCTTGCACGGTTTACGTAGTACAGAGTAATATTTTTGATTTGTCAATATATTTTGTTAAGAGGTATAATCGTGTGTATTGATCATTAGCCTTAACACGGCTTATATAGAATACATAGACGATATGGGTTGGGCCTCAATACAATACAATGATATATTCCTAATACCCCCCCTCAAGCTGGAGCATGAAGGTCGAGAATGCCCAGCTTGCGGAGAAGGTAAGAAAATTGTGGAACACCTAAAGCTTTCGTAAAGATATCGGCCTGCTGATCGGTAGTGGACACGTGCTCTGGACAAATCAGACCATCAGTAATCGCGTCTCGAATGAAGTGACAATCAATTTCGATATGTTTCGTAAGCTCATGAAAGACCGGATTGCGCGCCAAATCTAACGCGGATTTGCTATCGGAGAAAATAGATATGGGTGTCACAAAGGACACGCCGAGAGTAGTGAGCAAGCCTTTGAGCCATTTCAATTCGCAAACCAATTGAGCCATAGATCGATATTCTGCCTCAGCGGAGGAAAGGGATACCGTCTGCTGTTTTTTGGTTTTCCATGATATAGGAGAGTCTCCAAGAGTCACAAACCAACCCGTAATGGACCATCGAGAAGTAGGGCAGCCTCCCCAATCAGAGTCACACCACCCACGAAGAGATAATGCACTATCAGCCCGAAGCAAAATACCTTGGCCCGGACTACCTTTCAGATAACGGACAACGCGGTGAGCTGCCAACATATGTTCACGGCGCGGATTACTTAAGAAACGGGATAGGATGTGCACGGCATAAGACAAATCGGGGCGTGTCACAGCTAGATAAACGAGACGACCAACGAGCCGTCGGTAAGACTCGGCATCGTCACAGGGAGGACCGGAAGCTAAACCAAGTCGATGATTCTGCTCGATTGGCATGGCCACGGGCTTAGAGCCAAGAAGACCCGTTTCAGCAATAATATCAAGGGCATATTTTCTTTGACTAAGATAAATACCAGCTTTGCTACGCGAGACTTCTAAGCCGAGAAAATATTTGAGTTTACCGAGGTCCTTCATATGGAAACACGCACCCAAGTAAGCTTTGAATTTAGCAATTTCAGCTGTATCATTACCCGCAATGACGAGGTCATCCACATAAATGAGCACGAATAAACGCACCGAACCATTGGAATAGGAGACTAAAGAGTAGTCAGAGTATGAGTGAACAAACCCAAAATTCTTCAACGCAGTGGTTAATTTAGCGAACCAGCATCGCGGTGCTTGACGGAGGCCATATAATGATTTCTTTAACCGACAAACTTTACCTTCCTTGCCTTTACTAAAACCCGGAGGTAACCTCATATAGACCTCTTCATCGAGATCTCCATGTAAGAAGGCATTGTGTACATCCATGTGATGTAATTCCCAATTATTGACAAAATGGCAACAGCTTAAGAAAGCGCGGATAGTAACCATCTTGACCACAGGTGCAAACGTCTCTCCATAATCCAAGCCTTCAACCTGATGATTACCAAAAACAACAAGACGAGCTTTTAGGCGTTCAACAGTACCATCCGACTTATATTTTATCTTGTAAACCCATCGACAACCAAGAGCCTTTTTGTCTTTAGGAAGATCAGTGAGCTCCCATGTGTCATTACGTTCAAGGGCATCAATTTCGGCCTTCATAGCAATGCACCAGCCGGCATCGTGTATAGCGTCCTTAAATGAAGGTGGCTCAATTCCCGTCGTAAGAGCTGCAATAAAATGACGGTGTTTCTCCGAGAAAGAATGACAATTAAGATAGTTTGCTAATTCATAGGGCGTACCTGAAGACGACTCAGACGGATTGGATGAGCTAGTGGAGGAGGATGGATTGCGTGTTGTGTCGAGCACATAGCCTTGTAAACGGGAATTAGGAAATTTAATGCAGTGTCCCCGGACCCCGGCCAACATGAGTATCGTGGGAAGTGCTGGTATTAGCATCAGTACCGGCTGTTTCATCGACAAGGGGACCTGTTTCAGTACCGGCTGTTTCATCGACAAGGGGACCGGTTTCAAGAGCAGCTGTATAGGTCTCATTAGCTACTGTACCAGCCGCGGGTGTAGCCGTATCAAACCCATTGGCAGCCATGTCATCGGAGCCATTGAAAGGTTCATCAGAAACAAGAGGTGAAGAAGGGTGTACAGGGTCCGTAGTTTGGGCAGTGAAGGGAAAAATACCTTCATGAAAAATAACATCGCGAGAGACAAAATAGGACTTCGTCTCAAGGTCAAACAACTTCCACCCTTTCTTATCACTCGGATATCCAACAAAAATACATTTGCGACCCCGTTTTTCAAATTTATCCCCGCGAGTATTTTGGTTGTGAGCAAAAGCTAAGCAGCCAAATACACGTAAATTGGCATAGGACGGGCTAACACCATACAAACATTCATAGGGGGTCTTATTGTTAATTAAAGGTGAGGGAGTGCGATTGATGAGAAAGACCGAAGTAAGTATACTTTCGCCCCAAAAGGATTTATTCAAATTGGCTTGAAATAACAGAGAACGAGCAACATTCAAAATGTGACGGTGTTTTCTCTCAACCCGGCCGTTTTGTTGTGGGGTTCCAACACAAGATTTTTGAAATTTAATGCCATGGGCTAAGAAATATCCAGCAAGACAATTGAATTCGGTCCCATTGTCACTTTGGACGACTTTAAGAGACTTAGAAAATTGAGTAGAAATCATATTAACAAAATTCAAGAACATGTCCGTCACTTCAGTTTTATCAAGCAATAAGTAAACCCAAGTGGCACGAGAAAAATCGTCCACAATTGTCAAAAAATATTTCGCACCACAAGAAGACGGGATACGGTAAGGACCCCATAAATCGCAATGGACTAAATCAAAAATATGCAATGCACGCTGTTCATTATTATGAAAACTATTACGATGTTGCTTCGATAAATGACAAACATCACACACCGAGTCCTTATTAAATTTGAAATTGCTAGCAAAAGAAATAGTCTTGATGACTTGATCAGACGGATGCCCAAGACGACGGTGCCAAAGTGTGGGTTAATATCCGTATACTACCCTTTAATTGCAGGACTATAACGTAAAATTTACATGTGAATGTTGTCATAAAACATAAAAACGATAAGGAACAAGAAATAACCTCGGGTCCTTTAAAATTGCGGCGTAAAGAACAGAAATCAAAGCAGATTTCCTCCTAATCGTTACACCCAAGACTTTGTCCGAGATATGCCCTTGTGCTAGAACAGTGTTCTCCGATTGCCTTGCAATATAGGGAGAACTGATGTGAGTTTTGTCGAGATGAGAGATCTCAGGTTTTTCAGAGGAGAATGCTCTTCAAAACCCTAGTTTTTCTACAAATGAAATTGTCTAGGTCAAAAGGAGAGGGAGTCTCTCCTTTTGTTTGGTTCGGCCGGACCGAGTGCATGCATGGGGAAGTGGGCTTCCACTTCCTCTTAATATTAGCTCGAGGTCCAGTTCACCAAATGCTAAAATGTATATGACGGGTTTATATTATAAACTGTTATCGGTTATCGGAAATTAAGGCATCAGCTAATAATACGGGTTAGCTGAATTATTAATACGTGTCCGACAAAACAGTATTGTATAATTATTTTTAATATACATTTAATTAAATATAAATCACGTATATTTAATTTTACGAATTAACTGGTTAATTCGCCTTAGCCCATGATATTTAATCCGTATTAAATATAATATCTCAACATCACATATTTGACTAATTACTAGTCAAATAACTCGGACTAACTGGTTAGTCAATTTTGGCATCTACATGACTGTATTTCCATACTGTCACGTCTCTCAAACGTATCCTATAGGTGTGACTTTTAGGGACCAGTTGATCACCGCCATCTGTATGACAATAACGTCAAACTTATCTAGCAAGCCAACCGTTATTGATAAACGTGGATCAACTGATAATAATACCAAAGTATGCCCTTTGATCCTTTTAGAGGTTTATAAGTCCTTGCACTAACTGTTAAGGACACCAACCCCAACAAGCTCCCACTTGTCCGTACAAGTGCATGTGCAATGACGTTATCCGCACTAACTGGAGGACACAAGCTCCAACAAACTCCCACTTGTCCGTACAAGTGTACGTGCGATAACCGATTCTCATATTCATTTAAAATTTCTCCCACTCAATGTAAAACTATTTGCAGATCTGGATCCACAAAGGTCGTATTTTACAATCGATCTGTATCTAGAGTGGTTTCCCCGACTAGAGAGTAACTTAACTGATAAAACGAATCCGTATCCGAGCATGGCCATGCATTTCAGTTACAGCTCCTCGAGTGGCCCTGAGAAATATCGAGTACCTGATAAAGGCTGAATATTTCCTTCAACTCGACTCCTTCCGATCTAAGCACAGCATGAAATGACCAGAAAATCTACTTGGCCCCCTGTTACGGATGACCGTGAGAAAGAAACCAAAGTCACCCAAAATCTGCCGTAGTCTCAAGAGACAACATAGTCAAAGAATCGACTCTTAGGATCACCATGGCGATCCCTATCCACGACCGGCAAAATGAATGTTATAAAACATTTAGGACTCCACGTCGATGTCACAATTGTGTCCTACGAGATATCCGTATAACTCGCCTCTGTGATTGGTCAGTCAACTGGTTGACTTATGGCTCGTTGAACCCACCATCAACCAACGTCACAAAATAATTGCCAGAGTTATCAGCTCATGTGGGTAATTAAGGACTGAAAAAGATATGATGTTTGTTCAGTTCACTTTGTGGTGTTCAAAATTGTCGTACAATTCCACATGAAAAACAAAATATATATATATAAAATATCAAAACGATGATGTCGTATAGAGTACAAGAGAGAATGAATCTGATCCATAAAAGAGTACTACAACTTAGGAACACGTTTAATTCCCATGGAATTAACGTGCCCTTCATGCTTATCTTGTCGTAATGCTTTAGTGAGAGGATCTGCTATGTTATCATCTGTAGCAATCTTTTCTATCACTACTGTCTTTTGCTCCACGTAATCCCGGATTAGATGAGCTTTCCGTTGTACATGTCTAGACTTGTTGCTAGACTTAGGCTCCTTAGCTTGGAAGATGGCACCACTATTGTCGCAATAGATGGTGATCGGGTCATTCGAACTAGGCACTACGGATAGCCCATGTAAGAATTGACGCATCCATATCGCTTCCTTTGTAGCTTCAGACGCGGCATAGTACTCGGACTCAGTCGTAGAATCTGCTTTGTAACAGTTTGTTTCGAACTCTTCCACCGATCGCAGCGCCATTAAGAGTAAAAACGAATCCTGACTGAGATTTCGAGTCATCACGATCCGTTTGGAAGCTAGCATCTGCGTAACCGGTTGCGCATAGCGTTTGAGAGCCTCCATAAGTCAATGCCCAATCTTTAGTCCTCCGGAGGTACTTAAGAATGTTCTTGACAGCCAACCAATGTGGTTCACCTGGTTGCTGTTGGAATCGACTTGTCATACTCAATGCATATGCCACGTCCGGACGTGTGCATATCATGGCATACATGATTGATCCTATAGCCGAAGCATAAGGAATCCGTGTCATGCGCTCTTTCTCTTCCGGTGTCTCTGGTGCCTGAGACTTGCTCAAATGCACCCCTGGAGCCATGGGAAGGAACCCCTTCTTGGAGTTAGTCATGCTGAATCTCTCTAGGACTTTGTCTATGTAAGACTCCTGACTGAGAGATAACATCCGTCGTGATCTATCTCGATAGATACGGATGCCTAGAATTCTTTGTGCCTCTCCCAGATCTTTCATCTGGAAATGGTTTTTCAACCATACTTTCACCGAAGTTAAGAGAGGTATGTCATTCCCAATCAGGAGTATGTCGTCAACATACAATATTAGGAAGACAATCTTGCTCCCACTCGACTTGATATATAGACATGGTTCCTCGACCGATCGAGTAAATCCATTTTCTTTTATCACTTGGTCGAAGCGATGATTCCAACTCCGTGATGCTTGCTTAAGTCCATAAATGGAACGCTTAAGCTTGCATACTTTCTTAGGATGTTCAGGATCGATGAAACCTTCGGGTTGTACCATGTACAACTCTTCCTCCAAAAAGCCGTTTAAGAAGGTGGTTTTCACATCCATTTGCCAAATTTCATAGTCATGAAAAGCGGCGATCGCTAAGATAATCCGAATGGAACGCAAAGATAACTACGGGTGCAAAAATCTCATCGTAGTGCAAACCTGGCACTTGGGTGAAACCTTTTGCAACTAGTCGTGCTTTGTAGATATCTTGCTGACCTTCCACAGAATGCTTTATCTTGTAAAGCCATTTGCATTGAAGGGGACGAACCTTAGCAGGTAAGTCAACAAGATCCCACACGTTGTTCTCATACATGGAGTCCATCTCGGATTGCATGGCCTCAAGCCATAGCTTTGAGTCAGAACTGGTCATGGCACCTTTATAGGTTGCGGGTTCACTACTCGTTAAGAGTAGAACGTCATCTATGTCATGTTCCTCGACCATACCGATGTATCTGTCCGGAGGAAAAGAGACTCTTCCCGACCTCCTAGGTTCCTCAGGAATGTTCACCGCAGCCGGGATTGAAGGAATAGGTTCCTCCAATAGTTGCTCGGTATTTGGTTCTGGAATCTCCGACAGGTCGAAGGTTCTATCACTCTTTGCATTCTCGAGAAATTCCTTCTCTAAGAATGTCGCACTAGCCGCAACAAAAACACGTTGTTCGGTTGGCGAATAGAAGTAATGACCACGTGATCCTTTAGGATAACCTATAAAGTATGTCTTGACCGATCGCGGGCCGAGCTTATCTTCAGGTCTCCACTTGACATAAGCCTCGCAGCCCCAAACCCGTATAAAGGACAAGTTAGGGACCGTTCCCTTCCATAGTTCATATGGAGTCTTGTCAACAGCTTTAGACGGACTTCGGTTAAGTATTAGAGCGGCCGACAAAAGAGCATAACCCCATAATGAATCAGGTAAAACCGTGTGACTCATCATGGATCGAACCATATCAAGTAGTGTTCGATTTCTCCGTTCGGACACACCATTCAATTGAGGTGTTCCAGGTGGAGTTAACTGTAGGGCAATCCCACAGTCCTTTAGGTGTTGATCAAACTCGTGAGAAAGATACTCGCCACCACGATCCGAACGCAGTGTTTTAATCTTTCTACCTAATAGGTTCTGTACCCTATTTTGGTATTCCTTGAATTTCTCAAAGGATTCACTTTTGTGCTTCATTAAGTAGACATAGCCATATCTACTCAAATCGTCCGTGAAAGTGATGAAATACCTATAGCCTTCTCGTACGGTGATTGACATAGGACCACATACATCCGTGTGTATGAGCCCTAATAGGTCGGCAGCCGCGCATTCCAACACCTTTGAAGGAAATCCGAGTCATCTTACCGATGAGACATGATTCACACGTGCCAAATGATTGAAAATCAAAGGCCGAGATAGTTCCATGTTTGATGAGCTGTTTTACGCGTTTCTCATTAATGTGTCCCATACGGCAGTGCCATAGATACGTTTGATCTTTGTCACCAACCTTTAACTTTTTATTCATTACGTGTAATATTTCCGAGGTCTGATCTAAAACATAAATTCCGTTCATGGAAACTGCCTTGCCGTAAATCATATCGTGTAATGAGAAAATGCAAGCATTGTTTTCTATTACAAATGAAAAACCAAGTTTATCAAGCGCAAACCGAAATAATATTTTTGGAAAGACTAGGTACATAATAGCAGTCATATAATGACAACTCAAATCCGCTTGGAAGTGGATCACATATGTCCCCTTGGAGATGGCAGGCTACTCTTGCTCCATTCCCGACACGCAGTCCACCTCACCCTTTACGAGGGGTTCGATGTTTCGGAGCCCCCGCACATGATTACACAGATGAGAACCACAACCAATATCAAGTACCCAAGTTCCGTAACTTGCGTGGTTAATCTCAATCATATGAATAAAAGTAGAAGAGAGAGAAGACATACCAACAGGTTTAACACGACCTGCCTTTAAGTCCTCATGATAAACAGGACATGTGCGTCTCCAATGCCCAGTCTTGTGGCAATGATGGCATTCCATGTTTTCACTCTTGCTCTTTGTCATGCCTGATGAGTTACTCGCCTCACCAGGACCACTCTTCCCCGAACCCGACTTCTTGAACTTCGCCTTACCTCTTTCGTTAGGTTTGCCGGAGCTTTGCCCTTACCTTTCCCTTTGTTTGACACAACGAGAACATCCTGTTTCGAACTCCCACTGAACTTCATGTCCTTCTCGGTCTGTACGAGGAGGGAGTGCAATTCATGGGGAGTTTTCTTCAAATCATTCATATAGTAATTCGCTCTGAATTGCGAATAACCATCGTGGAGTGAGTGAAGAATACGGTCGATAACAATATTCTCGCTGATGTTACAGTTAAAGGTCTCCAGTTTCTCGACATTCTCAATCATGCTGAGAATGTGTGGGCTAACCGGTTGGCCCTTCTGGAGTCTCGCATCAAAGAAGCGAGTGGTATGCTCATAGGTCACGATTCTCGGTGCTTTCGAGAATTCCTTAGTGAGCGTGGTGAAAATCTTGTTTGCACCTTGGGCTATGAAGCGTTTCTGCAAATTGGGTTCCATTGCAAAAATAAGTACGTTCTTTACCGCACCTGCTTCTAAAGCGAAATCGTTATACTCGTTGATTTCGTTAATTCCAGCCGTGGGGCCTGGGTTTAACGGCATGGGCTCAAGCAGATATCTGAGCTTCCCGTCAGCAGCGGCAGCATTCCGTAATGCTGCCTCCCAGTCCGCGAAGTTGGATCCGTCATTCTTCAGTCGAGTAGACTGATTCATCTGACTCATGAAGATCCTAAGCCAGGACTCACGGTCCAATGTGGCACTTGGCATTGGGTTATCACTTGAACCAGCCATTTGTTGTTTAGCAGTTTAATACGTGATCTACACTGAAAAAGAAGAAAAACAAAACGAAATAAGCAACTCATCGAGGTGATTTAAGTCTATTTTAAAATTCATTTTAAACATGTAGACTCTTGCACTTGCATAATTGATCTCCCTCAAGAATGATACAAGTGATCCCAAGACTCAATTTCAGTAAATTGATAAGCCAACTGTTTAGCTAATTCTTCCGGAAGAACTCTTGGTCGATAGATTTCTGTAAATCCTATCTATAGTCCACCATGATCACAGGATCGTACGAGTGACCATAGTGTTGAGATAAAATAGGTCAATTGGTTCCAACTTGCCCGACGTAGAAGGGGTCATAGTATGCCTACCGACGAAGAAGGGACTCATTGGAGTTTGACCTATAAAGACCGTTCTCAATTTTTGGTTTATACGAGGAAGATCCCATCAACTAAGTTTTAATTCATTTTAAGTGAACGAATAACTAGCGTCTGTCGTGAATGAATTAATTTAGATGATGGCTTAAAATCGTGTGACATGAGAATGTCAATGAAAACTAACTCGTGACCTCTATATGTGTCAGTTTTCATGCAATAAATTGTAGGTGGTTTGGTTTTTAGGCGGAATATGATGCAAATAATCGTTGCGAAAAATAAATAAAGGAATGCAATACGTAAATAAAAATTCCTAGTGTGGCCTATCCTAGTATAAGAACAAAATACAACTTTGGAATCCACCGTTGGACCCGAAAAGCTTGTCTTGATGTTCCATCTTGATCCAAGTAGCGGGAGTGAGCATCTGGTCTCCATCTTTGGTCTTCTCAAAAATTACAATTTAAAATTACAAATATAAACCTATTTACATTCTAATTAGAACTGTAATTACAAGTGAAAAATCCAAAACGGAGATGCGAGATCTCAAAATACAACCAAGACCGTGTTCCATCATTACGGTAACACGTTCTACTAAGGCCACACTAAGTTACAACTGATTGCAAAATTAAATACGTAATAAAAGGCATTCACGGCATTCATAATTAACGATAAATAAAATGCATCAACTAAAAACAAATTCATTCGTGACATAATTCCGTAATTATGTTAAAATTATCCAAACCACCTTTTAATGATTAAAATTCATGTGATAAAACCGCTTCTATCATTTAATTTTAATCCATTACAATCCGTCATTTTAAAGACGCTTTAAAACAACTATATGGTACGTGAGTGAACCGATTCACTATTAAGCGAGTGTACTATATCCGTATAAAGTACATAAAGAAGCCAAAAGAAAATTTAAATCAAAAGAAACAAATTTTCAAAGTCATTAAAGACGAAATCCCTCGATCCAGGGACACAAGTGCTCGATCGAGGAACAAAGGGCTCGATCGATCAACTGCAAGTCGATCGAGGGGTATGCTCGAGTACTCGATCGACTAACCTGGAGGTCGATCGAGTACCTATATCAAGAAATCTGCTCGATCGAGTACGAGGACAACTCGATCGAAAAGCGAGGGGTTTTGAAGCTGGTCGATCGAGTACAAGGACTCGATCGAGCAAAAAGTTTTGGAACAGGGGTCGATCGAGTACGGCGGGGGGATCGATCGAGCAAAAATTATACAGAAAAGCCACTCGATCGATTAAAAACATGGTCGATCGAGTGCTAAAATCTCTGGAAAATTCAAAACCCTCGTGAAAACATATTTCGAGACAAAATCAATTTCAAATTCGATCAAAAACGCATTAAAACAAATTTGACAATTGACAAAAACTTGACATGTTGCTATAATCTCTGTATAAAATAACAACATGTAAAAACAACAAGAAATTTGAAACAAGACAGCCGTGTAAAACATGGCACGGTATGGTTTTCGAGACAAAACAACAACAAGAGCAACCGTGTAAACAAGACACGGTTCCCAATGCAACCAAAAAACGCAGCAAATTAAAAAATTTCTGCCGAGTGAAAAAAAATATGGCTGCCGAGACAAATTGTTAACCAAAATTCATCGTTTCAACAATCGTTTGATGAAAAACACATATAAAAATTTACGTGGCCTCGCTCTGATACCACTTGTGGGTTAATATCCGTATACTACCCTTTAATTGCAGGACTATAACGTAAAATTTACATGTGAATGTTGTCATAAAACATAAAAACGATAAGGAACAAGAAATAACCTCGGGTCCTTTAAAATTGCGGCGTAAAGAACAGAAATCAAAGCAGATTTCCTCCTAATCGTTACACCCAAGACTTTGTCCGAGATATGCCCTTGTGCTAGAACAGTGTTCTCCGATTGCCTTGCAATATAGGGAGAACTGATGTGAGTTTTGTCGAGATGAGAGATCTCAGGTTTTTCAGAGGAGAATGCTCTTCAAAACCCTAGTTTTTCTACAAATGAAATTGTCTAGGTCAAAAGGAGAGGGAGTCTCTCCTTTTGTTTGGTTCGGCCGGACCGAGTGCATGCATGGGGAAGTGGGCTTCCACTTCCTCTTAATATTAGCTCGAGGTCCAGTTCACCAAATGCTAAAATGTATATGACGGGTTTATATTATAAATCATATTATCGGTTATCGGAAATTAAGGCATCAACTAATAATACGGGTTAGTTGAATTATTAATACGTGTCCGACAAAACAAATATTGTATAATTATTTTTAATATACATTTAATTAAATATAAATCACGTATATTTAATTTTACGAATTAACTGGTTAATTCGCCTTAGCCCATGATATTTAATCCGTATTAAATATAATATCTCAACATCACATATTTGACTAATTACTAGTCAAATAACTCGGACTAACTGGTTAGTCAATTTTGGCATCTACATGACCGTATTTCCATCTTTCCACGTCTCTCAAACGTATCCTATAGGTGTGACTTTTAGGGACCAGTTGATCACCGCCATCTGTATGACAATAACGTCAAACTTATCTAGCAAGCCAACCGTTATTGATAAACGTGGATCAACTGATAATAATACCAAAGTATGCCCTTTGATCCTTTTAGAGGTTTATAAGTCCTTGCACTAACTGTTAAGGACACCAACCCCAACACAAAGGTCACGAGATCCTAGAGCACTTACTTGATGAATACCCGCCGAAGGAGCACACGCGCGAATCCAATACAATCCATCCCTTAGCTCACCAATCCTAATCGTCGTCTTCAAAGAACGGTCCTATATCAAACATGAACTCTTAGCAAACTCAAAAATTAAATCACTATCAGAAGTAATTTGCGGTACGGACAGCAAACTACAAGTGAGACTTGGGACATAGAGGACTCGGCTAAGAGTAAGAAAACTATTAATATAGACCGAGCCCATAATTGTGGACTCAACCTGGTGCCCATTCGGGAGACCAACGGGTCGAGCTGGTATCGTCTGACAGTCCTGCAAACAAGAGATATCACCGGTAACATGATTAGAAGCTCCAGTATCAATAATCCAAGAAGGCATACCACTTAAGCGATCCGAAGTAAGGACGGTATTGGTAGAAATCATATTGGCCTGAACAACAGGCTCCTTATTAGAACCCGAGGCACCCGTGGTCCGACCAAAGAGAGGACGAAGTGCTAGGAACGGACTGACCCACGAGTGCTTTTAGCAGCACGAGCACAGCGTAAATCAGCAAGGGTACGCGGACGATCACCCCACCATTCCGGGAATCGCTGTGATTTAATGAAACAATTTGAAGGTTCATGACCACGAGTATCACAAAAGGAACAAAACAGACCTCGACGTTGTGCACTCTCCTGCTCACGCCTGTCACGCCAATTAGGAGACTGTCGTGGCATAGCATACGCCACAACATCAGCCGCATCAACTTCGGTCGTAGAGGAAGAGCGAAGTCGCTCCTCTTGAAGCACAGCATGATAGGCACGAGTCAAAGAAGGTAACGGGTCGAGTTGAAATTGTTGAGACCGAATGTTACCATACAAAGTAGAATCGAGTCCCATAAAAAATTGGTGGAGACGCTCGTTATCGAGTCGTTTAATGGCATCGGGGCCAATATTGCAGCTACATTTGCCACATTTGCAGGAGAAAGGAGGCTCATGAACAATTAAAGAGTCCCAAATCATTTTAAGTTTGCCAAAGTAAGTAGTGACATCCATACCTTTAGTTTGAACACAATTTTTGAGTTGAGTTTTCAGATTGTGAATTATTGTACCATCGACGACGGAGAATTGCTCGGCAAGATCATTCCATAAAACCGAAGCGTCCTCGACATAAGAAATCGAGTCAAGCAAGGACGAATCGATAGTGTTTCGAATCCACTGCACAAGAGTACAGTGTACGACTTCCCAATTTTCAAGAAGGATTGGGTCAGTCGGCTTCTTTATAGTGCCATCAATGAAACCGAATTTTCGACGCGATTTCAAGGACATGCGCATAGAGTTCTTCCAATCATCGTAATTATCACGTCGTAAAACGACATTCCAAATTTTGGCCTCGGGAACAGCATTGGAACCGAGGTAATAAGGAGATTGTGAGTCGATCTTAGAGTTGGGAGCGACGTCGTCATCGCCGGCCATTGTGGCTGCGGAAACGATCTTCGTCGTGAAGAAAAGAAAGGGTTTTTTTTTTTTTTTTTTTAGGGTTTTGTTAGGGTTTCGTGAGGAAACCTGATCCTGATACCATGTTAAGAGGTATAATCGTGTGTATTGATCATTAGCCTTAACACGGCTTATATAGAATACATAGACGATATGGGTTGGGCCTCAATACAATACAATGATATATTCCTAATATATTTGCAGTCAACGCTCGATAACTTCGACCTTAACAAATGCAAAGGAAATAGAAAAATAGAGAAATTATAATATTGCATCAGATAAAATGCTACCCCAGCTAATATATACTCCCTACATTCTTTAACAAATTATGTAGTAACTGGTTAGATGTGATAATTTTTATCTTGACATTTTTGTTAGTTACACTTAATGGCTGTATGAGTTATTCGCATAAACTATATGATTGCAGAAATGACCAAACTACTACGACGAACTAAGCTGCAATTATCAACAACCCAAAGCAATAATTGCGAAAATATTTTGTCTTGTTTCTTCATGCCGAGCGATAAGATTGTTATGAATAACCACAAACAAGTCATTTCTTAAGAAGTACTTCGTCTGAGTATATGTTTTAATGTTCTCGCCTCTTTTAGTAGAAAAACATATTATAAAAAAATTCGCTACCCCGTTTTATATATCCTGCTGGCTACGCCCTTGCTTAGTAGAGCATACCATTATGAGTTATATTAAAAAAATCATCATGTATATTCCCTCCCCTTAAACATCTTCCACCTTATTTCTTAGGGTCAAACTTTAATAACCCTTGACCATTATAATGTCTAAGATCATGGTCAAACTATTGCATTGCCGACTGTGTAAAAGCAATACAAACGATCATTACGAAGAGGATGAAGTACATTTAGTATGAAATTCCTAAAAGTGATAAATTTTGCTCCCAAAGTATAACTCGACTAAAATACTTTGTTAAGTCTTGCAGAAAAAAAATTAAAAAACGACTCCTAAAAGAAAATATGTCATGCGTAGGAGAGGACAGAACGGATGTAGCTAGACCTTATTATATCCGTATTTAATAGAAAAATTGCATGCCCGAAGTTGTCGGGGAGTAAACATTTTATTTTCAAAACCGTAACCGCCTCAACTTGTGGAGATCTTAAAATAGTTTTGTTCCATCTAAACGTTATATACTTGTTTATTCTATAACTTTCATAAATAATTCTGATATTATTTTTATTTATCCGTGTCCAAATCTCGTGGTTGACATGATTTAAAATTCAATTTGAACCTAAAATATTATTTATATTCGCTGCATCCAAGATAAATGTGATAGTTGGACACTTGTGATAGGTTTCCTTTTTCATCAAATTTTCTTTTTCTTATTGTAGAGCTAACAATTTTTATTCCTATATGTCAAGCTAATTAACATTTATTTTGAATCAATTACTTTTTTATTCTGTTCCTCGTGATGATGGACTATATACATACTTTGTGTTACAATGTCTAATTGCTTATATTTAATTCTGAACCAATAAATATTTATTTTATTAATCAAGGTTATAAAATTAAAAAAAAAAAAAGAAAAAACTAAACTTGAGATCAACTCCTAACAATATGCTCAAAACAAGTAAACATGGACAAAAAAACATCAAAAAGAAATCAATTTAGAAAGAGGATGGTTGGGAGATCATGGAAAATCTCTTATTTAAGCCATGTTTCCAAGAAATATGCTTAAGGCTCTGTTTGACAGAGCATTTCAGGTACCTTATTTGGTCAAAGTAGCTTATTTGACCAAAATTTCAGGTAGCTTATATTTTTGCAAGGGTTACGTACCTAGAGTACCATTTGGGATTTCAGGTACCTGATCCTAGTTTATATTCCCTTTTTGCCCTTCAATCTACCTTTTCAGTTAATTGTCAAACACTTTATTTATATAATCAGTTACCATATCAGCTCTTAATTTTCAGCTCCCTTATCATCTACCTTTTCAGGTTTCCGATAGCTTATCAGTTTTCAGATCGCGAAAGTGGTAATTAAACCCCTTAACTCTGTTCAATTGTGAAATTAGGGCCCATAAGTTTTATTTGGAGCAATCAAGTCCCTTAAGTTTCACCAAAAGTGAAATTCAACCCCATAATTAAAATTTTCACAAGAATTTTAGTTAAAAATATTTTATATTAGTATTAAACAATTGATTAAATACTAAAAATTACTAATTGTAACTTTACGCATTTCTACATAATTTATTAATCATTGAAGAACACTTTTACATACATATGTAGTAAATTGTTTATAATTTATATAGTATTCATACATATACAATAAATTGTCTATATACTATAAAATTCAAAAAAAAAAAACAATTCTCATTATTTAATATAAATATAAAAGTTCTAAAATTATAAAACAAATATTTTATATTTGATAAATTGTATTAAAAGTGATTTTAATATAAGAATTTGGTGAGAATTAGGAAAATGGTGTTGAATTTCACTTTTGGTGAAACTTAAGGGGCTTGATTGCTCCAAA